>NW_010254054.1:3859-11170 GCF_000690775.1 Eurypyga helias
CGCTGCTTGACCCCTGGCTCGTCTCCTGTGAGCCCAGACCATGCACCTCCCGCTCTTCTCCCTGCAACGCAGTCGGACGCTTTTCTGAAGCATAACAGCAGCAAATCCCGTCTTTGAGGCAGCGAAAATATGGCTCACATCCCCCCATCCCCCCCACCCCGAGGTGTGTAAGAATAGCAGAAGAGCTGGGACAGAAAAACAGCCGCGACCGCAGCTTCCTGGCCTGTCCCACATCCCCGGAGACGATGGAGACGCCCCACGCTGGGGCGCCCGGGGCCACCCGGGGGGCTCCTGGGGAAGGGTGGCCACCCAGCCGGCATGGAGGGGTGACACCCCCATACCTGGATCCCCTGATCC
Source organism: Eurypyga helias (assembly GCF_000690775.1). Classification (NCBI taxonomy): domain Eukaryota; kingdom Metazoa; phylum Chordata; class Aves; order Eurypygiformes; family Eurypygidae; genus Eurypyga; species Eurypyga helias. Next base: position 4,217 of record NW_010254054.1, read on the forward strand.
TGCAGCTGCGGGAGGGTGGCAGGAAACCCTGGCATCCCCCTCCTGCACCGCTCCAGTTTGGGATGGGGAAGTGGAAACAGCCCAACCCCACGAGAGCCGCTGCTGGCCGAGCCGTGGCGCTGGGCACAAAGTCTGTGCTTTACCGGGGATTAATCATCTGTGGTGCTTGTGCCCCAATGAACTTCCACCCAGAAAATAAGTATTTGTACCCAGCAGCAACAGGTTTAATCAAAAACAAGCTTTTCTAGCGGGTTTTTTTTTGTTTGTTTGCACCCAGCTGAAACATTGAAATCTGAAACATTGCAGATGCAGCCAACTCTCCCACAGCAGCTTTCCAGCAGGTTAACTTTGGACTGGGATGATAACAAATTATCTGCTGAACACACACGCGAAGGGAGCTTAGTGCCGGCGTGTTTGACTCCTTCAGCTGCTCCTGCTCGAAGTTTCCCCGACCCGTTGTATCACCCGATGCGTTTCGTTCTTTTAAGCCCATAAAGCAGGGAAAGGGTAGCAGCGCCTTTATCCTAAGACGGAGCGTGACCTCCTGCTTCAAAACAAGGGCTGGCTTTATTTATCCCAAACCTGGGCTCGGGGAATAACAGAAATGTTTGTTGTCCCACAGAAGACGAGCTTATCTGCCATTATTAGAGCAGGGATGATAATTCAGAATGAGCAGCTTATTCGCCACATTTAACCCCATTCCCTGTTTAGGGAAGATCTGGGATTTGCTTAGATGGTAACGGTGGTTGCAGCAAGGATTTTCTTCTGAGGCTCTTTGGAGACGGAGCGTGCCCGCGCCTCGCGCCGTGCCGGCCTTCATGCCCGGGGCTGTTGTGCCGCGGCAGCACGTAGGTGGGTCAAAAGACATTTCACGGGGCACCTGCCCGGGTGAGGAAGCAGTTCTGGCTTGTACGTAAGACTCATTAAATTCCCTTATGCAACTTCTGTCCAGCTCAGCCACCACAGTTCGTGTAAACCAAACACAGAAAGCACGTGAAGAAAGCAGAACTGAAGTTGCCAGCGAGAGCTAGTTCAGACGGACGCTCCGCAGTGTTTACCCAAACCTTATCCCTGGTAACGTGGACGTGGAAGGCAGGGCTCAGGGTCTGTACGTGTGTTTTCTCCCCCACAACAGTTTTCTTGCCGCTCGCTGCTCCCGACGGCACTATCTCCCACAGACCGGCTGTGCAGCCGGCAGCTCGGCTGCCGCGGTGCCTTGTGAGGGGGCCGAGGAGAGGGGCTGTGGAGCGGGAGAGGCCATGGCCGGAGCAGGCAGAGCATCCCGGGAGGGCAGAGGCAGGAGGGGATGTGGACATGGCAGCAGGCAGGTCCCTGGAGAAGCAGCAGCTGCTCCCCAGGAGAAGCTGCCTGCATCCCACCCTGACCCTCGCTGCCGGCGGGGCATGAAATCCTGACATCCACGACAGCGAAAGTCAAAGTCCCAGCAGGCTGTACTCGGGCCAGGATCGGCTCCAGCTTCCAGTGTGCTTTGGTGGTGCCAGACTCAGGCCCGTGTTTGTGCACAGGGACCTGACCCACTTCAGAGGGAGCCAGCTCCGAGCGAGCCCCTGGAGCAGGCTCTGGAGAGCACCGGGGGCCCCAGCACCTCCTCTCCCAGTACTGCCACGGGCGCTGCTCCCTGCTCCCTCCTTCCCAGGGTCAGGAATGACACTGAGCTGGGCTCTGGGAGGGGACAGAGCCCACAGCCAGGGGCTGCTCCTTGTCGAGAGCACGCCGGAGTCAGGCATGCAGCGGCTGCGAGCTCCTCTCTGGGGATCTTTCCTCCAAACAACACGGTCGAACAAAGCCGGGGGCATGGAGGCTTTCCTGGCATTGTCAGCCCTGGCTCCTTGGGAGGGGAGCAGGTTGGGGTTTGGAACAAGCAGCACAAATGTGTATTTACATGTGCACACAATAGTCCGTGTGCTCCCCAGCGCCGATGGGGAGCAAACGTGGCCGTCCTGCTGCCAGGTCCTACCAGGCTGGGACCACTGGGACAGCAGCACCGATAAACCCAGCCACGAAGGAACTGCTGGCACGCAGAGCTCCGCATCCGCTTTCCCTTCACCCACGCTCGCCCCTGCGCAGCCTGCGGGGTTGTGGGCGACGGGGGGGGATTTCAAAAATGCACCTGCTTTAGGGCAGCATCACTGCTCCCCTGAGCTCTGCACTGTCCCCGTGTCCGGTGATCCTGGACAGTGTGCCAGTGTGTCCGGGCACCTCCCGGTGTGGCGGTGCCTGGGATGCTGCCAGGGAAGCAGAACCTGCGGAGAACGGGGCAGGCGGCCGCTCCGGCTGGGCATTGCTGGCACAGCATGCCGCAGGTGGTGGCTTTCTCTCCCTTTTCGACACCCAGTGGGCTCGGGGGGTTATTTCGGGGGGTCCTACAGGTGTTGCCCCCGCCCTTCTCTCTGGCCGCTGCCAGCCTGGAGAGGGAGAGTGGCGCTGGATGGTCCCGAGCTGCTGCCACCCCTGTGGGTGAGAGGTTCTGCAGGGTGATGGCGGGGGCACCTGGGCAGGGCTGCCAGGGGACAGATGCAGGGACCAACGTCCCTTCTGTCTCTCCATGGCCCCAGTGCTGTGGCCGTGCCAGCCTCACGAGCCGGGTCACGTTCACCCTGCAGACACGAATGTTGTTCCAGAGGAGCTCCTGCTTGGACACACCATCTGACCCATCAGGAGCCCACCCAGGGGCTCTTCATCCCCCTGCCTGGCACAGGAGAAAGTGAGCGCATCCCTGACCTCCCGCCCTTCCCGACAGTCACCCAGGCACGGAGCATCCCAGGCGGGGCAGTGCCGTGGCACAGGGCTGTGCACCGGTGTGGCCTGGCAGAGGGAGAGGCCATGGTGCCTCCGAGGAGGACAGGCGGGTGCCCATCCTGGGGTGCTGCACACCCGCTCTGCAGGTGGTTTCCTCCCCCAGCACCTGCCAGCTTGGTCATCCCGCACTGGCATCCAGTGCTTCCCAGGTGGAATGGCAGGAGCAGGCCCCTTGCCGTCCACAACCCGTGCGCACAAGCCAGGAAATCCCAGCCCTCTGGCACTTGCCAGGCTCCAGGTTTAAAAATACTTAAGGAAAATAATCCTCCAGCCTCCTTGAGGCCAAAGCAACTCTGGGCAGGTTTCAGAGCAAATACTGGGGGTTGTGTTTTGTCTGTTCTCTGCAGGCGCTTGGCTCGGCGCTCGCTGACTCCCTGTAGCCAGGACATCCCGGCGGCAGTCCTCGGCCACGTCGCGGCTCGGAGGGGGGGAGCGCCAGGCAAGACACCCGCTGCACTATGGGGCGGGAGCGTTCAGCCCCACTGATCAGCCAGGAGTGGCCTGACGGCGGCTGAAGCTTGCAGTCCTCACCCTTCCTTGTCAAACCTCTGAAGGTGCCCCAAGCTCCCCCAAGATGATGCAGGGCCAAAAACTTCAAGTCCTACGGAGAGGAGCCAGGATTTGTGCATCATCCCAAGGAAACAGCTGCTACAGGCGCTGAAAGCAGGACCAGAGCTGGAGAGCAGCCTGGAGCGCCAGCTTATCCCCGTGGTGATGCTACCCAGAAGCAGCTCAGCCTCCAACCCCATCGCAGTGGAAAGCGATCCCAAAGCTGTGTGGTGTGGAGAGGGAGAGGTGCTGCAGCCTGTTTGGAGATCAAGGTCCATGGCCATGAATGCCACCAGCCCCTGTCAGCCGGGGAGCAGCCAGGCAGGCTGTGAAACCAGGCGGAAACAGCCGCTCCGGGCAGGGATACGAGGGAGAGTAGAATGCAGGTGAGGCAGCAGTATGAAGTTCTGTGATGCAGGATATGGTTAAATTATTTGCAGAGCCCCCACCTTTTCCTCCCCACCCCAAGAACAGGAATAGAGTCATTAAAACAGCATGTTCTGGGACAGTGATGATCCCACAGGAGAGCTGGACACGGAGGGAAGTACACCCACCGCCACGGCCCGACCCGGTACCCCTGCCCCTTTCCTCAGGGGTCCCCAGGTCTGCCAGAAAGCTTTCTGAGGAAGATGATCCCAGCATCTGGTGTATGTAGCAGAACAGGATCTTGTGCTGGTCAGACTGGTTTGGGTGACCCCAGCCCGAAGTGGGGCTGGGCCGCAGTCGGGTGTTCATCCCCCAGCGTCACCCCAGGACAGGGCCTCTGTCACCTCCAGCGCACGGTGATGCCCCTTCCCGGCAGTCCGCACGCTTGCAACGGCACAGTCAAACTCTGGGGTGAGATTTTTTTACATCTTTACTGAACCCCCTCGCCAGGGGACACGTCAGCCCCTTCCCCTGCGGGTGCGGAGGCACTGGCAGCACCTGCTATAGATCCTATAGGATGGGCTGCTCACTGGAGCAGGGGACTGGCGCCGCCAAGATGTGCTTGTCAGGCGGCCAGCACTCGGGAAAGGAGAAAGGAGAGCGTGGAAGGAACGAGTCACTGCGCTGGGAACATATGGGAAGGCAATCTGCAGGGAAGGATGGCAGCCCCCACGCTCCCTGAAGAGTGAGCGGAGACCTGAGTCCTCGCAGAGCAGAGAATTAGCATTGGAAAGGACATCGAATAGCATCACTTTCATCTGGCTCCAGGGAGGAGGAACAGAGATACTGTTTCTTGTGCCAGATAAGCTCCTTGGCAAGAGGTGACATGCTGGAGTGCAGCACAGGGACTCACGGAAAGGAGCCGGAGAGCCCTCACCCCAGCAGATGAGGAAGAGCCACAGTACAAGGGTGAAGGGAGGACCACAGTGGATGTGCTATGTGGTCTCCACGTGGCCAAGGATCCCTTATTTCCAGGCAAGCTTGCCAAGGAGAGCATCCTTCTCCTGGCAGGACAGCTGCCGGGATGCAGGCTGGAGCCAGGCACGTGGCACGGGGCAGCCTTGTCTTTCCTAGGCAGGACGCAGAAACGCGGGGCCACAGCAAAGGCAGCAGGCAAAGCTCACAGAGCAGTTACCCCCTTCCCATGTAGCAACAGTGCTGCCTGCTGCCACCCCGCGCCGTCCTCCTCAGCTCCCGCGCCCCCGGGGTCTGCGTGTGTGACCCAGAGGACAGAGCAGCGAGAGGAGCCCAGAGGGTGCGGAGCGTTGACCTAAAGGAGCGTTAAAGACAACCACCACCGCAAAGGTTTCCTGTGGTGTACTAGCGGACATTCTGAACACCTTTCCAGCAGACGCTTTCTTCCGAAGATGATTTTCTCAGCAGTGACCGAGGCCGTTACACCAACACACCCCTGAACAATGTCGTGCAGGCAGAAGCTGGGCGCTCCCCGAGGACGGCACTCCGACGCCTTCTCTTCCCCATCCATTGTCACGGTGTTGCTATGATGGGTAAACTCAGTTGAAGTGAAATGTGAATCCAAAAGTTCAGAAAACCTTTTCCCAAAGCCTAGTCAGGAAACCAGGATGGATATCTTGAAAGAACAGACCTTCCCAAGAGATTTCCACTAATTCCTGGATTTGGACTCATGTTGTTACCTCTCTTATCAAGCAGGACATGCGTATTCATGCCAGATGAGAGGACTAGACTTTTACACCTGCTAGAGACATTAGTTCCAAGAGAAGCCAGGGCTGGTGTTTATATTTCAGATTACTACAGGTCCTGAGTGTTTACAACGGGACACTGAAACCCCGAACTCGAACTGCCCTGCTGTGGCCTCCCTCGCACGCTGGAAGTAAAACGGATTGGCCATGCCCGACTTTAAACTCCATCAGCATCCAGCAGCACGGCTACAAGGCTGCTTAGAGTTGCCTTTCAAGGACAGCTTTGTTGCCCAATATCCTGAAACTATATCCTGTTTTCCTCACAAGAAAAAAATTCCTAATGGGATTAATATTAAATCCGCCTTTTAGAGGAGACAAAAATGCGGCGGCACGGAACAGGAAGGAGCCCTTTCCACTTTCCACAAGATGGACAAACAGCAGTAACGCTGCCCTACGGCTCCTCGCCTGCCCTTCCAGCCCACCGCTGCTGCTGCTGCAGCTCCCTGCTCCCCCAGCTCTGCCACCCCTGTCCTCCCCGGCTGGGGCACCCTACGGCAGCGCTGGAGAAAGGACTCTCCCGGCTGTCCCACACCTTCACGCATCCCAGCGGCGCTGGGTCTCCTCGAAGGAAACTGGAAGCCAGTGTCCCGGCTGGGAACCCCCCACATCCCTCCCTCAGCCGGGGCAGGGCAGGGCGCTCCAGCCTAGGAAGGGTGTTAACAGCAAAGCTAAGCTGCGCTTGGGGTTTGAATCAAAATTGCCCCTTTAAGTTGTTCCTCATCGGGTTGTCCAAGCAAAACGAAGCGTGGGCCTCTCCTCGCGCAGCCCAGACGCAGGGGTATCACGGACACCTCCCACCCCGTTGCTCTTCCTTTTTCGGTGTCTCGCCTCAGAAGTGGGTGAAGGAGTTTGCTGTGGTCCCTGCTCCCCTCCTGCTGAGCGCACCTGGTCCCCCGAGGGCCGTGACCTGCGCAGAGCGCTGCCGTCAAGACGCTCGTCGCGACGGCACAGAGCAGCAGTTGCCTCTGATAGGATCGGGCTCACGCCTCCTCCGCAGCTGCTCCGGTCTCCCTCTGCGCAGCGTTGCTGCTTTTTCCCTCTCCTGGCTCTGGGGTGACCCACACCACGAGTCTTTCGGCTCTAAACCAAATCAGAGCGTTAGACGTGAGACCCAGAGGACAATGAGTGCCGTGAGGCCGCAGGAGACAGCAGCTCCAGGAAAACATCCACTGTGCAGCGCTCGGTACACGCCGGGAATGACGGGTACTCGCTGCACGGGCAGTCCTGCATCCAGAGGGTGAGGAGCTCGGCTGGGGATGGGGATGTGCTTCCAGCAAGGACGTCTGCCACGCACTGAGGCCTCGGGCACGCTGAGCCCAGGCCCGTTTTCTCCTGCAAAACCGAATTGCGAGGGGAATGCCAACAGCACTGCGCTTGTCCCCGGCCCTCACGGCTGAATTAATCATGGATGCACCAAAAATATCCCTCTGGGCCATGC
>NW_010254055.1:0-860 GCF_000690775.1 Eurypyga helias
CCCAAGCAGCAAGAGCCAGAGCAAGAGAGAGCAAGACCCCCGGCCCACTCCCCCACACTTATATACTGAGCATGATATATGATGGCATGAAATGTCCTTTAGGTTAGTTTGGGTCAGTTGTCTGGGTTGTGTCCCCTCAAAGCTTCTTGTAAAGAAAAAGCTTCTAGTAGAGAAGCAGCTGGGAGTACAGGTGCAGTATCAGAAACTGGAAAAGTTCTTGACTTGATATAAACATTCCTTAGTAACAACTAAAACCAATAGTTTTATCAATATTCTTTTCAGCACAACCAAAACATAGCCTCATACTAGCTATTGTGAGAAAACTTAACTCTATCCTAACTAAAACTGGCACAATGTTTAATCCATTTTATATGTATGCTTTTACCAGGATATATATTTAATTTCTATAGCTTTATAAACATATATGCATATAATTGTATACACATATATAAAGCATATATATAGTGTACCAATGTATAAGTTATTGAAATATGTGTACACATTTGTACACTCATTTATATATATTTATATATTGTGTTAAAATGTATATAGTTTATATCTGAGCACGTCCTGGTCTAAAGGAAACAGACAGCCAATCACAGGGCTGCCTGAGAACATGTGGGTAGGGCTGAGTCAAGAAATGTCTGGCAGCAAATCACAGAGCAATATGACATTTAAGAATACAGCAGCTCCCTGCCATAAAATGGTGGCCAAAACAAAATGGCACCCTACTGTTTGTAGGGGAAGGACCTTCCCGGTCTGGTGTATTTTGGGGTAGACCCAAAGGGGTGTGTGTGCTGTTCCCACCAGACAATAACAACAGAGAAAGAAGCAGCTTGTGGGTCAAGATAAAGGCAGTT
>NW_010254056.1:0-576 GCF_000690775.1 Eurypyga helias
TATATATATATAACTCCTTCAAACACAGTGACTGATTTTGTCAGGTCACTGTAAGAATAAGTTCCTCTCTGCAGTTAAAAAGGGGATGGCCATGCAGCCAATGTCAATAGTGGGATGAGATGCCTGTTTCTCAGCACGGTGCAACAAACTTGGTCCCAATCCTATTCCCATTCTTGTAGCCGATTTGGAAACTTTCTAGAGGTCCAAAAAGTTATACAAGTGCCTACACCACAGAGCACTGCAAGAGATAACTGTACAGATGACCTGTGATCTTTTATTTCTGTCAACTTTAAGACATCACTGAATTCACCGGGAAGTAAAGTACTGCCAAGAGGATCCAGAGCAGTTACTATTTCTACGACCAAAATTCTGATTTTCTGGTAACTAACACTGACCTTTGCATGATGTATGCCAGAGCAAACCGAAAACAAACTCCAAAATTACCCTCTGGTGCATAACTGGATGTTGACATGCAGAGATCCTGATCCACAATCAATTCTGTTGCAAATATAGATGCCATCAGTAGTGAGACAAAAGTACAGAATCATAGAATGAATCACAGAATGGTTTGGATTT
>NW_010254056.1:767-1637 GCF_000690775.1 Eurypyga helias
AAACCTCCCCACTTTCAATCTAAACCCATTACCCCCTGTCCTGTCACTACAGACCCTTGTAAAAAGTCCCACCCCCAGCTTTCTTGTAGCCCTTTAAGGTACTGGAAGGTGCTATAAAGTCTGCCCAGTGCCTTCTCCAGGCTGAACAAGCTCAACTCTCTCAGCCTGTCTCCATAGGAGAGGTGCTCCAGCCCTCGGAGCATCCTTGTGGCCTCCTCTGGACTTGCTCCAACCAGTCAATATCCTTCTTATATTGAGGCTCCAGAGCTGGAGGCAGAACTGCAGGTGGGGTCTCACAAGAGCAGAGCAGAGGGGGAGAATCCCCTCCCTCGACCTGCTGGCCACGCTGCTCTGGATCCAGCCCAGGATACGGTTGGCCTTCTGGGCTGCCAGCGCACACGGCCGGCTCACGTTCAGCTTTTCATCCACCAGTACCCCCAAGTCCACAATTTGTGGACACAAACTGCACCAGTCGCAGTACCAACCCCTGAGGAATGCTGCTCATCAGTGGTCTCTACAAGTCCAGGTAGATGACATCGGTTACCCGTCCTCTGTCCACCAAGGTCGTGACCCCATCATAGAAGCCCACCATATCCGTCAGCACGATCTACCCTTGGTGAAGCCATGCTGGCTGTCACCTATCACCTCCTCATTCTCCATGTGCCTCAGCATGGTTTCCAGGAGGACCTACTCCATGATCTCACCAGGCACAGAGGTGAGACTGAGTATTCCCACTCAGAATGAAGGATATAGATCTGTCTGTTGTCACAGAAACTGGAGTATTTCTATCCAGAGGCAGAGGAATACAGGGGTGTAATTAGGGAAATAAGGGTAAACATCAAGGTAATAAAACCATCATTAACAACACTT
>NW_010254056.1:1653-8134 GCF_000690775.1 Eurypyga helias
GGCAAAGAAAATAACACGCATACCCTGGTCCAGCCAGCGAACAACAGGCATTCAGAAAGCCACAGACCAGGCTACTGAAATCAGGGACTGAGCTGCTGTTGACCTCAGAAGGAAAATGGCTGAGCTTAGAAGGAAATTTAACACGAATTTTATCACATTTTCTCCTCTCAAGATGATGCAGATGGGGGCCTAGTTGAACTTGCAGGTTTGGCAGAAACACAGCAATGAATCTGCAAGTAGCTTCCCCCTATCTAACACAATACATACACCTTTTCCATTGACAGAGGTCTGGCTTTAATTAAAATCAGTCTTAAATAATTTACATGGCATTTCATTAAATGCATGCTGAGTTAGAGCAGGGCACTCCAGCGCAATTTAACGTGTCCAGGCTATGAGGTGAAACACTAAGGTCATAACAGTGCATTTGTGTTTCTCTCTCCTGGAATCTGCTGTTTAGAGATAAAACTCCAAACAATTTTCACCCTTGCTTCAGGCAGACCAGCTCTCTCCCATGGAGTATGTTAGCCAGATAATTAAAAGACCACAGATAGTCAAACACATATGTGAGTCATTCTGTTTTAATACCAGAGCTGTTTCACCAGTGGCACTTTAAAAGTTTGACATCAGTTCCAGAATGCCCAAGTCATGTTCTCAGATGAATAAAGAGTAAACATTTAATGGCGGGGGTGTGGGGAGAAACCAACAACCAAAACCCAACAACAAGGTATAAAGAGAAACAAAAGGTTGTATGAAATAAGAGAACTGAGCAAAAGCCCTAAAGGAGGCAGCCAACATAGGTAGGACCAGCTGTACTGAAGAAAAACTGGGGTTTCTTTCTCTGAATGTATAGGAACTCCTTTAGTGTGATGGCTGTACTGGCTGGAAGAGTTAATTCTGCAAACTCCACCTTACAGGCTCACTCTCACTACACATTCCACTCCTATCTGTTGGGGTGAATCCTCTAACTTGGTTCACTTCAGCATCATAAGACATAAAATAGTGTTTTTTCTAGTTTGACTAATTTTGGTGGAGGTGGGTTCCTAAGCAGTCCTTGCACCAGCACTTCGCAGGGATGCAGTCACAACAGAAGGCAGGCAAAGAGCAGCACGGATAAGGGGAGAATTGTCTGCACTGAAACATGGACCGTTCACTGCCAGGGAAGAAAGTCCATGTGGGATGTTTCCATTGGGACCCTGGGAGATCACTCATGGAGCTGCAAAGGGCTACAAAGCCAGCTTGGCTTGCTTAGGTACCTTTGTGCACAGAATCACAGAAAAGGTCTCCCCAGGAGACATGGGATAGACTGAGTAGCTCCAAATCATCCAAAAGAGAGGATATATATCTGTCCACCACCGGTTTTCCCCTCATATATCAGCCCTTTCAAGAATTAGAGACATACTGGATACAACACCACCCTTGCATTCCCTTCCTATCTTATGCCAGGGTTAGCCTTGAGAGACCAGCATCTCCAGCACACCTAGATCAAAACCAGGCTTTGCTCAGTGCAAGGTAACTCTCCTGTGGCAAAACATTAAATTATGAAGGAGGGAAGAAAAAATACAGATAACCCAGTGTTAAATGAAATTTGGAAAGTCAGACTGCCATTAGAGAAATCTGCAGAACACAAGGCAGGGGAACTCACCTCTACTCCTCCCTCACCCCTCTGGGAAGGAGGCAATGCTCCATTTGAGCACAAAACTCTGCCTTTACTCCAGGGGGGAGCAGGGAAATCGTGATCAGGCAGAGTAGGGCAAGCACGGTGCTTTCTAGGTGCACAGCAAACCTTTTCTACTTGCAAGTCAATGAAAGAAAACAGTGAGTGTTGCACATATGAGAGAAAGATGGATTATATAGAGGGAGATTGGTGTGAGAATTACATTGCTGGGAATGAAATTCATCTCTAAGCCAGATGGAGTCGAGTTTGTTTACGAGTCTGAGCTGTGATACCCACTCAGTCCATCTGGCTGGCGCTGAAGGGAAGTCCTTTCAGCAGATACCTTGAAAGTACCATTCTGCTCAAGCTTGCATTTCAACACACTGATTAACGTGGAACGATATCTAGACTGGTGGTAAGGCTATGATGTAGAGAAAACATCAAGCTATGAAATTCAGCAAACTCTTCCTGATCAATATTAATAATTTAAAAACCCCACCAACCTCTTGAGCAAACCTTGCCAAATTTCTGCAGTGATATCTCTGTGAAGTCAATCCCTGAATCTCATTTATATAAAGGATCCTTTCCAGCCCTGTTACAACTTGCTGGTGCCTTATTGTGACTGTAAGTTGCATTAACACACCAGAATCCCTTACCATTGACAGGGGATTTAAGGTGTCAAAAATTAACAGGGATGGTTTTCTGTACTATTATTTTTTCCCCACAACAGTTGGGGTGTCTTAACTATAACCACACCTACCATCAAGAGGAAGCTATAGCATTGGATATTCTATATGACAGCTTGGTTGTATGGCCCAGACTCTGCACAGGCTACCCCACCGCATCCCTCTACAGACTGACAGGTGAGTGGCTTCGTTTTGTCACAAACAACAAATAGGTTCTACAACAAACACATTTTATTGCTACTTGTTTTCCACTGGGAAGCAGAGCGTATCCCTGATTCTGTATTACGAAATAGGATTCTTGGAAGAGGGCCAAAAAAAAAAATCACTGTAGAATTCCACAGAGATGCTTGAGAAATCTAAAATATTTTGATCCCATTCACCAGGGAATGATAAGGAAACTCAAAGGAGACAGTGCTTTGCATGTAGGCACAACATCTCAGGCTTCTGCAAAGCTCTGATGCTTGGGAGCTTTCAGAAGAGTACTCCTCTTTCAATGCCGATCTTCGTCCCACAAGAAGTAACTGGTCTCTGTTATATTGCACAGCTACGTGGAGAATAATTAAGAATTTTTGTTGGTTGTTTGTTGGTGGTTTAGGTTTTATTTTGATCTATAAGGAATATGGACTAAAATCAGGGTTCAAGCTAACAGTCTATGAAGGCAGGGAAACAAGGTCTTCCAGAGTCACCTTTCTGAGAGTAAAAGGGTCTGGAACCCATCATACAAATCAGTCTCTCCACTCACTTCGAAGGAGCGACACAGAGGGAAGAGGTAGCCCCTTGAATGAAGCAGCATCTTGTCATCACGGTCCAGGCCTCCAATGGATCAAGATTTTAGCTTTGCTCAGCAGGGAGCATTCAGTATTATTCCAAACCAGTTTTCATGGTTCAAAACCTGGTATTATCAGTAACAGTAAAACTCAGCCAACCCAAAACAGAACCTCAGCGCTGGTGCCACAACTTGGTTAGCCTCATTTGTCTTAAGTGATGCAGGCTTAATATCCCCGATTAAACAGAATGAACGAGCTGAAAACAAGTAGCCTTTTGCTTAATATTTGCTGTGAAAATTGCCTCTCATTTCAGAGAGGAAAATAAAACCAAGAAGCTGAAGTAGAGTAAAAATGATGATTAGTGCTTTTAATCTAGCAGAGCCCGTACTTCTCTGCGCGCACCCACGTTACTCCAGGGGTGCGGCCATGAGTCTGTGGGACGGCACCGACATCTAGTGGGCACCGGCAGCTATAACAACAGTTTCCCCTCACCAGGCTCCTGCTTTGGGGCCACACAGTGCTCCTCTGCTTTGGTCCCACATCCCTGTGAAATCAAGCTCGGATTCCCCTCGGCGGACCCACACGAGAGCTACCTTGGAGCTCCCTCATCACCGCCTGATACAGAGCACGGTTCCCCATGGAATTCCTGATGGAAGTGGCCAGTTTCCAGGCACAGAGCTGCCACTACCTTACCCTCCCCTACTAAGTTTCAGATACTTCTTTTTGGCGCTCAGTAGCAAGACAGACTGCTTTCCAGCAAGGAGTGAAGAGTTCAGGCTAGGAAAGGATGGACATTCATACCCCAAAGCTAACAGCTTGTCTGGTAAAAACTTGTACGGTACACCAACCGTAGAGATCCCCACCGGGTACTACTGCCCTCTTCAAAATAAAGCCATAGGAAGAAACTTTTCTTAATGGCAACACTAATCCATTGCCCAGTTCTCTCCCGAGAGAAAACAGTAAAATCACCAAGCCTCGAAGGATGGCAACCAACCCAACTACTCCTGAATCCCAGTGTTTACATATGCATCCAGCTCGTGTTCATCACCAAGTCCATCAGCTGTTCTCCAAATGTATTCCTCCAGCTCAACTCTCTTGCCTTCCTCCAGTTCCCCTCCCTGTTCCTAACAGGATATTGTCACCCAGCCCTGCCTCTGGGCAGCTAAGCATTGGACCTTTCTTCTGGAAGGTACTTAGCAATGGGGCTTGTCTTTAGCCAAGGGAAGCAAAACTACTACAGTTTGACATTTTGTCCTTTGTCTGCAATCCCTCTGGGCAGCATCTGGTGACTGGATGACAATGGAGCTAGGACTGGGAGCGTCACATGGAAGCATCAACACTTACGTCTGACGCACTTCAACAAGGTCCTGTTTAACAGCTGAGTGTTTGCTGTCAAGGGCTTTGCCTAGTTTTGAGCTGTGGGCTTTTTCTTCCATGTTTCCACTCATCTCATTTTTCTAGCAGCACTCATGATGAAAATTTCCCTTTATAACCCAGTTTGCCCCTCCCTCAAAGACATCAACTCACTTCATTTGCTGCCTGCTGGGTAAAAAGATAAAATGACTCTGCTGTATCAGTTCAAACTCTCTTAATAAAGGGAACCGGAGCATTTATGCCAGCAGCTATTTACCTTATTAAGTGGCATTATAGCCACATATATGCTCCAAGTTTAAAGAGAGTGGCTAAAATCCATCCTCTGTTTCTTTCTCTAAGAGAGGGCGTGCAATCATCTACTAATGAGACTCCAAATTCTTCATTCCCAGCAGAGGAACACAAAGCAATATTTACAAGATCAACAGCATAAGAAATAGTAGTGTCTTAAATCCAAAGCAGACATGTATAACAAATTAAACAGCCACAATTAACTGTGTCACATTGGGATCATCAAGGTTGCTATGATGAATATATTATACAATCCTCACTGGATCTTATGGGCTTGTAAGAAGTGGGAAGGTCAGACACACTGTCATGGTCCTCAGAGCATACGATTCTCCATTGTACATAAAAATCAGAACACACTCAAAACATCAGCTTGTGCTGCTTACAAAGCCCTCTTTTGTGGTCCACAACCACTTATATCTCTGGGTCTGAACCAGCCAGATTTGTTAGCTGGTTGCCTCACTTTCAGATGAACCTGTATGAAATAGAGACAACTCCCCATCCTCCTGAAGCAAGAAGATGCCATCATGAATATCAATTCTTACTTTGTCCATCCTCCAAGTTCTACTTCTTGCCAAATTATTAATTCTCCACACCTAAAAAGACGACGTGATTATCTTTGTTAAAAAAGGCTTTACCTAAGGCTTCACCTTTCTAAGTTTCAAATGACCAAACACAGAGCAGGCTCACAGCAAACCTGCAGAATGGATGTTTTCCCACTCTTCCCACTGTGTAAGACTTTTTCAGCCCTCATCAGGTAAATCAGTGCTGAAAGTTCAATGGGCATTGCCTTTACTTTCGTTTTGACTTAAAGAAGCTAAAGGTAACACAAATATTCTTTTAGCCATAACGCCAAAAGTGTTTCTAAGCTCCCATAAGCTGCACTGAAACTACAGTGAAGTTGTGATCACTGAAACCACCATCAGCAAAGCAAACCCGAAGAACAAGCATTCAGCTTGCAATATTTTGTTTTTTTAAATAGGCAGGTGAGAGGGATTCAAGATTAGGAGTTGGATCCCTGGCATAAAAAACAGTGAAGGAAAAACCTGATACTGTGCTTTAAAACATTCTCACAAGACTATCCCAGAAGTCTCTAGAAGCCACTAGATGTCATTCTTGGACTTGCAGTTGAAGCAATTGTTTAGGGTGGTTTTTTCCCCCTCTAGCTGTTATGACAGTTGCCAGAAAGAATGAAAACCTTGTCGTCATTTTATATCTTAATTTAATATGATGCTTCCACAGGAATATACTGGGCTTAATGCTTATGGGAGCAGACACATGCCAAATTCCCCCTGTATGAGACAGGAATGGGGCTGCTGATAATTCAGCTCAGTGCATGATCTTCTTAAAGCAACAGTGACTTCAAAAACTTCTTTAAATACTGATCTTATCCTCAGCATTGTTTAATCTCTCTGGAAACACCAGAATAGAGTGGTACCTTACTGTTGGTAGGGTTTTTTTTGGTCTTGGGGACAGGGTTTTTTGGTTTGGGTGGGGTTTTTTTTTAATCTTTTATTTGCCAAAGCTAGAAGTGCAAAATGAGATTACGTTTCTAGAGGTCTTTATATCAAGGAAACTCTGATGGAGGCAGAATATACCACTAACCCCCTCGTGAAACCCTTGAAGTTTCTCCCTACGAAGAGGGAAGCATAGGAGGGGTGGAATTGAGAGGCATAAAGCAGCAGGATGAAAGGGGAGCAGGAGTAGAGCAGGAA
>NW_010254056.1:8148-32198 GCF_000690775.1 Eurypyga helias
GGACACCACTGTCAAAGGGAATTTGAGAAACAATCTTTTCATATTACCAGCACCAGGATCCGACTCCTCAGGAAAAGCACCTACATATGGCCATGGTGAACAACGTGGCAGACCCAGGGTTCATTCAGAAATGAAAAATGCTCTGGAGTCAGATCCAGACCACGATGCTATAAAAGACTGAAACTCCAGACAGCATTATTTCAAGTCCAGGGCTATAGACAGCCCTTTAAACACACACAGGCTATACTAAGTACCCTTTTGCCATGAAGGTTATTTAGATGCTTGAGTAAACCCATCTGACCCTTTTCCAAGGTTGATTAATCAACACACTGGATAAACACTCCCTTGCTAGCAGCAAGCGCACTTAGCCATGGAGCAATGTGCCCTCTGAGCTGATCCCAAGCAGGAAAGGTCCCTGCTTCACAAGGCATGGCCTCCCCTTGGTCCAGGCAGCAGCTTCGACATGGCCAGATCTCAGCAAAACACAGGTTTCAATCCTTGCAGGATTAAGCCAGCTCCTCACCTTGCAATTTACCCGTGTTCAGTTCTTTTAGGGAGGGAGCCACACAGAATTGCCCATAAAACCAGCAAAGATACCTGCCAGCTCCTGCAGTTGTGGCCAGTTCCTCTGCATCCCTTCTTCCTTTCTGCAGCCAAGTGGGAGTTAGCTGATCACAGCCCTCTGCATTTCTCCCTGCATAACTGGAGAGCAGTAATCAACATGCATAAGAGATGCTGCCTTGCTCTCACTGAAGTGCAAAGGGAGGAGGATTCCCGTTGCCAGAAGGGCCCGAGGGTGCCTGTTCTCAGCAGAACAGTAGATATGTGATGGGTTTCAGGTGACCGGAGCATTAGTGCTGGCCATCACAACACTCCCTTCCTGTTCCACTTCCACAGGGTCTCCAATGTTAAGGCAGGTGGAAGTGATGATCTACAGACCAATACTCACACTAAGGAAGGAGGAAAAAAAGACAAAACACTGAAAACAAAATCTAATCTAGTCAAGAAACAGAAAAAAATAGCATCTCACACAACAAAGCAACCTGATTGCAACAGACTCACAAGAGAAAGCTGCACATAATCTTCACTCAGGGAAACAACTGGAGAGTAATAAACAGGTCTAAAAATGCAATCTGTTTGGAAAGAGAGAGGGTGTTTGACTGAAGGAAAAACACATGTACCATTGAATTGGAAATAGTTTATCCAGCATCAGTGAAAGGTCCCATGCTAGAAGTACCTTTCTGTCCCAAGGCATCTTCAGAAGTGCAACACTGATGCAGGGATTGTTTCCTTTATTGCAAGCTACAACTGTCAGCCACAGCGAGCCTGGTGACCACCAACCAGTAGCACCATACAAGAGCTCAAGATGCAGCTGAAGAAAGATAATCTTCCTGGACATGAAGTCACTGAACGTAAAAATAGCTACATTCTGTAGCTGAAGAAGCTCCAGCAGTCCTTATGATGGACACATAGCTGTAATTACAGCCGAGCAGCTGCTTGCTCTCAATCTTGACTCAGTCTTTTTTATCATACAAAGCTGCTTCCTATATAAGCAATCAACTTGACAAACAACCCAGATGTTTTCTCCCTCTCCTGCACGTAAACTATGAAGTTCTCCAGCTTCAGCATTCCTTCTCCTGCCCAAGAAATAGGACATCTGCAGTTGTAATTTGGGACACAGTATAACATACCTCTTGCAGAGGCTGTCAGCATGTCCCAGTTCTGCCTTGCTGCTGTGAATACACAGGGCAAAGCAGCCTCGCGGCCTGATTAAAGCAGCCTTGATCTATGCAGCCAGTAAACTACAACTACGGTAAATAGATTTGTAACAACACAACACAACCATGTTACACGGGGTAGCTGGGGATGAGTTTAGGGCAGGTGTTCACATCTGTATCATGAAGCAGTAGACAGTTTGTTTAAAAGGACAACAAGGCTGTGAACAGGGTCTAAACATTCTTTTTCCCTTTTTTTCTTTTTTTAAAAAAGGAGGGGAAATCCAGCCAGTGGTCCCCTGTACTTCTAACATGCTTAACATAGGGGAAAACATCTTAAGGGAGTTTGAAGTGGTAATGGGCCATGAAGCATATGGCAGTGTTGTGGCATCTCGAGAGCCATATGTACAGGCCTACAAACTGTCGGGATGTGATACACTACAGATAATATCCATGATAAATTATTCACTTAACCAAAAATTGTACATCAACCCTCAACAGCTGGTAAAAGCTGGATCCTTGCCCAGTACATTAAGGAAGTTTGCTTCCTCAAAGCTCTACTGTTCTTTGGGGGATTTGAATTATGCATGTTACCATGAAAGCTAATGCTGTACATATGCATTCAAAGTTATTATTAACCTCATCAGGCAGAGAAAGAGTAGAGAAGGCAGCTGTTTTTCTAGCTCATGTGCTTAGGATGTGGTGATGTTTTAAAGGACTTGCTGAGGGCAAAGATATAGGAGAGTTTATTTTTCCTCTCACTGTAGCTAGACAGTAGCCAGTTCAACATGAAGGGTCTCATTTAGGGTGGTCACTGACAGTGCTCAGCCCCTCTTCACTACTTTTTTGTATGGCCTGTTATAGCTGTACTGTGCCTTCCATTTATGGATCTTAAAATGCTTCCCAAGCATGTGGGGGCCAAGTCAGACCCAGCTCCCCAAAAGCAGAGCTGCTACATTTAGTGACAACACCGAACTCCCCTGCAACTCCTAGAGACCCTTGCTTGAAGGGTGCACCACTACAGGCGTACGCAGATTGACCATGTTGTCTCTGCTGGCAAGCACATCAGCGAGTAGGAAACTGGACCTCAAACCTTCATCTCAGGTTTTGCATACTGAAGTGTTATAAAGTTCCGGTGACTCTTTGAAAGCTGGCATGACTTTTGGGCAGATTTTGCACATGACTGCGTAGCTCAACAGAAGAGTGAAAGGCCATGTCATACACATCTACAGTAGCTCAAGCAAAAACTCAGCTCTCAAAACACCTACAACAGTCAATGGGGCTGAAATAACAGCTCCTATGTCACCAGATCAGTACTATATTAATGCCAGGAGATGAGAAAAAAAATTAGGAGAAATTACAGCTGCTTAACCCCTCCCTCCACCCCCCAAATTCTTCCTGCTTTTCTCTCTTCTCGCCTCCTCTAAGACAGGTCCTCCATCCCAGGCAAGGTCCAGAACACAGGAAAAATAGAAGGCAGCTTTTTCTCCCCACTGCGATATCCAGTATTTTTCCCAGCCAGCAATTCACCAGTCCCCCCTTTCTCAGCCTCTTCCAGCCTCTGGGACTGCTTTCCTCCACCTGCTTTAGGGAATTGTCTCATGACAATACCACATATTTTCCCCTCAAGAGTTCAAATCCACCAGGATCCTACCTTCAATGTTCACGTTTCTTTATATCAATCCTGAGTTGAATTTATTATTATAGAAGCAAAAATTTTAAGTAGCTTCAAAAACCTCTCTTCATCCACACCCTGAATTTCACTGGAGAAGCTTAACTTCCCATTAAAAAGACATTGATTTTTCTCTACATTACTTTATGCTGTGTCTTCAAATACTGCCTGCAGGACTGATGTTTTCCTCTAGATCCCAAACAGCAGGACCATAGCTGTAGCAGGAACTGCAGATGGAGTGCCTGGGACAGTAAAGGTAGGACAATTATCTCCTGCTTGGCATACACACCCTCTTGGCATTCATATTGTAAAGCACCCACTGTCACTCATTTCTCTCCCTTTCAAATATTTTGCACTGCCAAGAGATTCAAAGCTAGGCTATCTGGATAAATGACCAGCTGGTGCTGTAACACACAGTATCACTGGCTAGAAATGGGTTTGGACAACAGTTGGGGGCAGTTTACATCCGACAAATTAGACAGTGGATTCTGCTGGGACCTGGAATAACATTTTGCAGCATTAACTGGTCTATTCTAGCAGCTGCTAGATAGAGCAATAATCTTTAAACATGACTTCTTGGTCTCTTCTCCCAGAAAGACAAGCTAATTAAAAGGGGGTTACAGAGAGATTATGTAGACTAAGGGGAGATTTCTGAAAGGCTTGAAGAGCAGCTCAGCAGCCAGATCTCCCCAAAAGTCAGCGTGAATTAGGCAACTAACTCCCACTTGGCCTTTGTAAAGCTCTGCTCACAGCTCTTAAAGCTCGCCCTCTGGTTAATAAATAAATAAATAAGAACAGCCCACGTTCCTCTATCAAAGCTGGGCATTGCCCAGTGCAAATTTCTGATCCTTTGTAAGATCAGTGTGTAATCACTGTGCAGCAATTTCTGGTAGTGCTATTCCCTTATCCCATCCCTCATATGGATCAGTCCTTTAAACACAACCCACAAACCCTCACTCCATCTTTACTGAAACGCATTTCGTAAATAAGGCCAGCACATCCGCAGCCCTTTGCTGCACTCACAAGCAGTGTTCACTGTAACAGGTTGCTGAAACTTTATACTTAAATGAGTGTGTCCCCAGGTTCCCTCGAGACATGAAAGGAAGCAAAAGTGCTGAAGCGAGAAGGCGGCTCTGCTTGCTCACTCTCCTCCCCAAACAGCTTGGGAGGCCACGGCATCACCCGTTGCAAAAGCAGCAGCTATTCGCTGCAGGCTCTTCCCTGGGAGACCCTAGGAGGAATTAGCAAGCCACTGAAAAAGCCAGCATCTCATCTTGAATGTCAGTGTCATTTACACAGTAAATGTCACTTAAAGCTAACACCAGAAGGAGCTTGTTGGTATAATTCAGCAAGAAGTGGCAACAGCAGCTTAGCAGCTCTTTTCCCACATACATGTGTATATATAAAAATATATTTAAGACTGGAGTTAGACTCTGAAAGGTTTTCTAGTGATGGCATCAGAGTTCCTAGCTTGGGCTTAGAGCAGTAACATCTCCTACATGGTACAACCATGTGCCACAACCCAGATCTATCTATATATTTTTTAGACACTTTCTGAAGATGCGGGCAGTTGACAGTCAGCATTGGCTGAATCTTTGGCAGCTCTGCTCAGATAAGGAAGCCAACCCTGTCAGTGGTTCTCCAACTAGATCAACCTGTGAATCCATAACTGGACTGAGAATTGCTTGCACATTTTATACTAATCACTGAACAATTCAGCTCAAACGACAGTCTCTGCTAGTCTGGACTTCAGCTAGGAGCTGGAAGAAACAATTTCTCTCTAGCAGACTTCTGCTGCCTGGGCCAAATGCCAGAGCTGCACCTCAGTATTTTAAATCAGCTGATGTCCTGATCCAACACAACACAGAGATTCAAAAGACTTGCACTACTGTTTCTGATAAAGGGAGTCACGAAGAGGGCAACCCAGCACACAGATTTCATCCTTCCTGGCTCTCTAGCAGCAGCGGAGCTGCAGGGAGCATTGCTGCAGCTCATTTCCCCTCCAGGCTGAGGTAAGGGAAGCTGGCATCGTGCCTGGGGAGGACATTTCAGATGCTTACTGAGTTGACTCTGGTCACACACCTTCATCCCCAAAAAGAAGAGATGGTATTTACAGCACTCCTTACAGAGAGTATCTGAACTGTGTAATTAACACATCCCTTGAACCACTACATCACAGAACCATAGAATGGTTTGGGTTGGAAGGGACCTTAAAGATCATCCAGTTCCAACTCCCCTGCCAAGGGCAGGGACACCTTCTATCACTTGTGAGTGTCTTTTAGGATATGCCCTGTTGAGGATTTTCTGCAGGACTATGGTCAGGTAGAGAATCCCTGAGCACCTCTGGTTTCAGCCTACAAGCAAGCAGGACGCTACAGGCCCTGGGAAAGAATGAACAGTGCATAAAGAAGAAACAACGTTACAGCAAGAAGGCCTGAAGGCCTTGGGAAGGAGGAACTGTGAACACTCCCGAGCTCACAGAACTGCTGCACCTGACCAAGCAGAAACTGCAAGTTGCTACGTGAACAAAGCTTGCTTACAGCTAGGTTGTGACATATACAAGGCCTGCTTATAGTAGAGTTGTTACATATATAAAGCTTGCCTTTAGCAAGATGCTGCGTATGCAAAGATTGCCTTTAGTAAAAAGTTAAACGAACTGAGCTTTTTTTACCAATGAGCAGAGCTTGCTTTCAATAAAGATGCTACATTTGTTAACAACTAATATCAGCTAGGAACCAATCATAACCAAGCATCAAGCTAAGCATTTAACAAACGTATAAAAAGGGCATGTAATTTCGCAATAAATTGGCTCACATGGATCATATTGATCATGGCGTGAAGTCCGTTATTTTATCCCTCGCAACAATGCCCATCTCCTCTCAAAATCTTTTATGCAAGTTACCTGTAGAACAAGCACAAGGGCAGGCTTGCGAACCAAATACAGAAGAACCGTTCACCAGACAATAAGGTTTAGGTAACCACACATCCTTTGTTGCTCTAACACAACCTACGTGCCTGACATGCAAACGAAACGCCCACCTATGGAACGGCACTACCCACAGAGGTGTGCCGCATACTGTTACAATGCGAAACACAGACCGGAGTCTTCATTTTCTCACTCCCTGACATAATGCAGCTGCACAAAATTGAGACATAATGCGAGAGCCTCATGAATCCTGAGCTAAGCTGCGGGAGACCAGGAGCAAATATTTCACGAAGTGTTAGCACAAGACACGACAGCATAAATAAAATGGAAGTGTGAGGATAACAGCTCCAAATGCAATTTGGCTTAAGTCATCTGCACCTCCAGAAATAGAAAGATGATTTATTTCAAGCCTGAACAACCTGAGAGGGAAACCATGGGGTTTTCTTGGGTTTATTTATTTATTTTAAATCATAATCTTTAACCTTTATGCAGGCAGTAAAGGGAGGAGAAGCGGTGTGTAGGTTAGCACTGGAAACATTTCTCAGTGGTCTGACACATACCTGATAAAGTTAGCCGAGATAATCAGAGCAGTCCCCAAAGCCCCTTTTGCTGGAACTTGTTAACCGTATGCCTGTGCCATCAGCCCACAGCTGATGAGAGCTAATGTTTAACATGCCTCAATGGATGCTTCTTCCTTGAATCCATCCAATTGTTTTTTGAGCCACATAAAAATCCAACATCTACAAGACCTTGTGGCAAGTCAGGCCACAGCCTGGCAGTGACCTGTGTGAGGAAGGATGTCCTGTTTGATTCAGATCTGCCATCTGACAGTTTCATTTGATGCCCCTTAAGTCACATCCTGGAAAAGAAAATGCATGCTCGTCCCCTATTCAGTTTTCCTGTTTCACTCAGGATTTTACATGCCTCAGTCATAATATCCTGTTCTGTTTCCCAGGAGGAGAGAGCTGGCCCCTTTCTAGACCTACTGAATCCTATTTAACTCAGAGCAGGGCCCAAAACCAAACACACTTGTCCCACAGCATATGTCCCATGGATTCAAGCAGTGGCAGAACAAGGCTGGGCATGTTGTAGGCTAAAATAAACCGGACTGCTGGAGCGAGGAACACAACGCTTCAAGCAAAGCCTTGCTAAAACCGTGCCCTAGATCTAACTCACTCCAAGATCCAACCCCATGTCAGAGGGTTTGGCAATCACAGGAGAGAAAAAGTGTCTTCAATGTATTCCTTATCTCAGGGCCTGACCTGTTTTCTTGTATTGCCCCAGTTCATACAGAATTAGGCAATAGAAAAAGCAGAGTGTATCTTTGGCAGTTATAAAGCCTTCATCAGGCATTAGTGCCTAATCTGAATCACTGGAAAACAGTAGTGAAACAAACATGAAACACTGGAATGCACAAATTTTAAATTATCACAAACAGACCTGCAAAACACTCTAGAGTCAGCTCATGAAGCAGAGCAGGTCAGGATTCATTCACAGGTAAGTGTCTGGGATTCCCACGCACACACCCACCCATGCATCAGGGAAACAAGCGTGTGTGATATACAGCCGTATGCTAAGTTTTCCATTAACTATTTGGAGCCTGATGGTGCTTTCAGGCACCAAGAGCCCTCCCCGGATGCAGAGGAACAGCTCCCATTTTCCACTGAAGTATCTGGAATTTACCCACTCCAATTTCACACTGCAGGAAGCGTGACAGGGGCTGGCAAGCTGCCACCTCTTTCAGACACAAACCTCACAGTGCTGATCCAAAGGCAGAGCTGCACTGGCACCTCCAGCTCTCCAAGGAGCAGAAGATAAGAGCATGGGGGGGGGAACGTAAAAGCCACGTAATGCTTTAGGTAGGAGGGAAGACAAGGGTTACGCACAGGCAGAGTCATTTCCATTTAGCCAGCTGGAAGAACAGTAGCAAGTCAGTCAACACCTTCTCTCCAGCCTTAATTCCCATCACCAGCTCAAACTCGCTCTGGGAGGAAGACCCCACTGAGGAATGCTGTGCTCTGCACTGCAGCTGCTCTGGCAGCTACTTTTAGATGCTTTGTAATGTTAGAGTAGGAGGCAGATTTGAGGAAGAAGTGGGCAGGATAACGATCTCCGCTGAAATCCCTGCTTGACTTGGCAGACCTGCTGCAAACTCCTTGGTAAGAGCCAACAGGAGTCCATCCCTTTTCCACCTTCCTGCTTTGAGCGACTGGCAAAAACACATCCAAACCCTAAATATCCCCTAGCCAAAAACGAAGCGGAACCAGTAACTGCACTCTGAGAGAGGCAATATGTGGTTTGAGCGTGCGGCTCCCAGCCAAAGGCAGCCCTCATTGTTCCTTTGCACTGACACAAAGCCACAGTGGGTAGTTGACCACCTGCGGTAGGGCCAAAATGCTACTTAAAAGCAGACAAAGGGCCAAATGGCTGCCATGTGTGCACAGATCAACCCATGCATGCCCAGTAGCTCCCATGGCACACGGCAAGGCCACGCTGACACCCGCCAGGTCACTGGGAAACCAGCCAGGCAGCAATGCATCGCTCCGAGAACCGTCCCAGAGGAAGCCAAACAAGAACCTGCCATTTCCAATACGGAAGGAAATGCACTGGTGCAGTAAAGGCAGAGAATTTTACTATCACCCCATTCTGCAATCTTCTGTTAATACAGCAATGGGCAGGCTCAAAGCCTGATCCTCAGGCAGCTGTAAACCAGCGAGCCCTGCTGATTTCAGCAGGCTGAAGCTGATATGTTTCAGTGGAGGACGAGAGCTTCAGCATTATGGCAGCAGCCTAATTGAATCCAACCCATTTGACTCCAGGGCTGGATGCAGTAACATAACAAACATCCCTTGACTACTGAGTGAGGCCAAGGATGGATGCTTCTGAAAATCCTACCCTGCAGCTATCTCAAGGGCTGACTTCAGCTCAGGAATTTAAGAGCATGGCAAGGGTTAGAAATGTGACGCAGTAAAAACGATGGTCACATTGTTAGCTGGTATAACCTGGCATAACACTGTTGACTTCAACAGCATTTAGACCAGCTGATAACCTAATCAAATTACCCTGGTTGGGACCGAATACTCAGTTCTCAGCCATATTGATCAAGACCATATACGCACATGTAGGAAGAAAGGAAACTCTGTCCCAAAGAAACTGTAAAATCTTTAGTGAGATTACTATCTAGTTCATAAGGTCCTATTCAGTTAAAGTGCAATCCTTTGCAAGTATAAGTATTTTCTTAGCATCTTTTTAGTTTAAGAACTTGGCCCTCCATCTCTGCTTCTGCCCCCTTCCCCAAAATATATCTCCTGTAAATGTATCCTACTTGAATATAAGTGGCACAAAGTAATGCTATAAAGAGCACTCAGTTATACCCTGTTAAGGTTTAAGTAGGGAAGGAGCTCCACCCAGGCAAATATACCAACCAAGACTAATTAGCCCTACCTGAACTCTATGCAAGTTCCACTAGGCTGTTTTTAGCATTCATGCTGGATCATTTAAAGCTAGCTAGCATTCCCTGTGGCAATCTGTGTTTTATACACATCTTTAGCCCACTTCATGAAGGTGCATAGAAAGTTGCCTTTGATCTAAGAGTGGTCACCCTTTCTATTATCTGCTGAGCTTTAGGTTGCCCCACTTGCAATGTATTTAGGTGGCCTGATTTTTAAAAGAGGGTTCCTAGTACTTCTTGAATATCAGACTACTTCAAACTGTCTCAAATCCTCAACAATCACTGAAGATGTAGGTTTCTATTGTCCCAAAAGGCAGGGCTAAATACTCCACCTTCCAGCAGGAAGTTGGACAGCACATCATTATGTTAATATACTGTGCAACATTTCCTCATAGATGTCATGACCCTAAACGAGGTACCCCACAGTCCCACACTACCCAAGACGTAGACTTCAACTGCCCTAGGCACAGAACAAATATACATAATAAATTTTCTTCTCTTCACATATTTCCTTCAAAAGTACCAGTTATCTAGCTTCACCACAGTTTTATTTGCACATGCTCATTCCGTCTCCAAAGCTAAGTAGTAATGACGAATCAAAGTCAGATTTATTTCTTTAAAAGCTGTTCTTATACTTTACACACGTTGTCTTGTTGCTTCTTCAGGCCCAACGCCTAAGGAGTGATGAGAAAGGTCCTTGGGAAGGGACTGCTGTTTTGTTCAGTCCCTGTAAAGTGGGGTCATCACAATACAGAAGAATATTGAATTTCCACCCAAAGTTGGCCATGCTCCAAGCAGAGGTTGGACTAGGTAAACTCTGAAGATACGTTCCAACTTAAACTACTCTGCAATTTCTTTACACCTAGGTAAAATTTAACCCACTGTAGTTAAGAGTATATAACTGGAATAAGACTAAAAATCTTTTTAAATGGTACAACCTACCAGTCTGGTTAACAGGACAGTTAAAAAAAATAAAAGAAGAACCACCACTAAATCAAGTAACACTCAATATCCAAAATTAGCTGCATTACAAATATGTTTTATTCAGGGTCATGATTTATTGGTGTCCTTCACCTCGAGAGCTTCTGTTGACCTCAGATTCACCTCAATGAATCTTGATTCTTGAATGAAAAGAACAGTCAATAATATTTACTTCCTTTTGACTTCATGATCAACAGCACAAGGAAAAGACTGAGCACTTCTCAACCTCCCTCAGTTCTAATCACAGTAGTAAGGTCCAAGGCACCATCTCTGTGGGTCAGAGAGAGAAGCAACACCCAACAACAACCCCATCGTAAGGTGACAGACAACTCTCACATCCAGCCAGTTTATTTATGCAGGTAGACAATGAGTTTCCTGAAATCTCTTTTGTGGCCAGTTCTGTGTGACAAGAACTTGAACTTAAAAATTATCCTGCTCCTCTTGCTAGCCATCTCTTAAATCTATGATCAGTGAGCAGCAGCTTGAAACCACAACATGAAAACTTGCTGTGAGCATCTGGCAGTCAGATCTGCACTGCCAGAGTGAGGTTACTGCTATTTATTTATATCTTCCCTTATGATCCACGGATTTTCAAGTGGAAAGCTTCCATTTGTTACTGGCACACCCACTAATCCTTCCGTCATCTATTTGAGAAACAGGTATTTTTCAGATGGTCAAAGTCACAGGTTAGCTTAACCGTGACTGACATCAGGAAACTCAAGCTCTTCCCAGCACACCTAATGAAAGGACAGAAAGGGCTTTTCAAGCACTGAGTTGGTTTCCTGCCTGCAGGATCACCTGTAAATAGACTTGTTAGCCCCTCAGACTTGATGGATCCTAAGGAACACATCAGAACCTCTTGCAAACACACCCTCTGCATTTATCAGCAATTTCCTTATCTGTTAGGCATGTTTTGATTCTTAAATTTATTAGACTCCCTCCTTCAAATTCACCTCATTCTTGCTCTCCCTCCTAAATTCTCATAAACAGATGCTGTGTCCTGCCACGATGTTTCAAGCAAGAGCTTGGTACGGTAAGTCCAGGTGCATTATCTATTCACCTCCTAAATCATGGCTCCTGGTCTCAGCCTCCCCAGTTCTGTTGCTGTTTTGTAAGCCAGAGCTCCCAGACCACAGCACATCTTTGCTCAGCTTGCCTCCCTCTGTCTCCTCTGCCGAACTTTGTGTAGACACATTATTAGATTTTTCTTTACAACCACACACCCTAAAACTAAACTTATATCCCTCATTCTTGGTGCCATGGGCTGCAGGCAACGCAAATGTTGCTGTCAGGGAACATGGGCAAGTCCCACGTGTCCAGCAAGGCACCAGCTAAAATACTCCAATTGCCTATGTTTTTTTTCCCTCCTTGGTACGCTCAGGGAAGCAGTTCCAGGTTACCCCTCATTAGGCAGATGTTCTTTAAATGATTTATGCTTCTATCAAGCTTGATATCCCCACAGAAGATTGTTAGTGAAAAGCTCTGTGTAATCATTTATAGTGGGATTTATGATGTTTAACTTAGTAACTCTCTGCAGGCCCTCTAACAGGATGAAGGTGGGCTGTGGGCAGTAAAAGGTCAGTCCCAAAGGAAGCCAAATGCAATGCTAAGAGGAAACTAGAATAAGGCTCTAAGGAGCTTTGTTCACATTAGAGGGGAAGCAGCAGAGACTTTAATCATCCCTGCCAAAGGTATGCACATGCAAGGAACAGAGGAACCAAGCAGTATTTTGCCTCAGATTGTCAAGGCTGGTGGTAAATGTGGTTTCAGACTGGTTTTTGACTTAATCTTGCCCTCATTTCTCTCTCTATGTTATTTAAGTCGCCTCAATTACAGTCCAGTATTAAGCAAGCAGCCAGACATACAGATGATTTTTTTTTAAATGTTATTAATTTATTTTGGGGCCAAACCCCACCATGTAAGCCAGAAAACCACCAAAATGCAGGGTAAATAGTGAGTAATGAGTTGCACCAGACTTTGGTCCCCTCTTGCAGCACCAGCAGACTCAGAGCTGTTAAAGTCATTTCAGGGACATCTGCAAACCACCAGGGCATTCTGGAATTAAATTTCATGTTCTAGTCATCTTTGCAATTCCTTGTTTCTTCCAGGACTGGGAGGTAAAGTACTAGAATACACCCAAGAGACCAGAAACACCAGAGTTAAAGCTCGGTAACTCCAGAAGCAGGAATTGCTGACAGGCTCCCCGGAATATCCTGAGTTTTTCTGCCCCCTGGTACAGCCCCCTCAATGCTTGGGTAATTCAGATGTTCAGATTTTACCTACCCAGGCTCACCTGAACCACCTGGAAGGGCCTGCTCCTGCAATCCAGGAATCTCACATTCATTATTCCGAGGCATTTTAATCGTCTTTTCTCTTTATTTCTAACCTAATGACTACCCAGTTCTGGCCCAGGGCATGACGAGACCAGCATCATGGATGGCATCACTGGACAGGCTGGGAACAAGTACTAAAGAAAACTGGAAAACAGTTCATCTAAGAGCAGAGCATTATCCCAAAGTACCTTAAGGAAGGAACAAGCAGCCCTGCATTCTTGTCCCCAGTATACCCACAGAGATTCTGCAGTGCCCTGTTATCTGCTATCTGTCTCAGTTTCTTCACCTGTAAGACGTGGTTTTGTTTAAAAACCTGTTTCCAGAGCATGCTGGGAATGCTCCCGGGGTAGTAGCTCTCACAAGACTAAGCAATTTACAAATCTCTTACTGGTTTTATGCAAAGTAGCCAAGAGACAATGTTCTTACAGTTCATCACACAGTAAGTGATGCTGCCTACCCAAGAGAGATTCAGACAAAATAGCCCGGATGGTTCCAGCATGGTGGGAGGAAACAGATCGGCACGCAGCGGCTCCAGACAGCCCGCACCCTGCCCAGGCTCTGCCGTGCGGGCAGATCATTAACAGTGCTACAACTGAAAACCTGGCTTTTCCACAAAGCCTACAAACACCTTGAGAAAAGCCTCACTGCTTCCTCCCCACCCACTTCTCCCCTAGGCCAGCTCCACTGGAAAATCCCATCTTCCCTCCTACACACACAGAGCAGGGTTTTGACAGTTCCTGGAAGAAAATGTTTTAACCACACGCTTGCACCTGCAGCGCCTGGCCCTGCGTGTCACCGAATTCAGAATTAAGTAGCTCAGCTATTGTAAAAATGAGTTAGAGCAAAAGCTCCTTCATCTCAGTCATCACAAGGGCTATATCCCACTTCTGTTTTGGTACCAGATGGCTCAAGGTCTATTTTTCAACAAGTGCTGTCTGCCGTACTTGCTGACACAAAACCCTTTGAGTTACAAGCCAAATCTCTTCCCTTAATATGTTTTTCATCCTTCCCCCCCCCCCACCTTTTTGAGCTCACAAGTATGTCTTTTCTTAAGAAAAAGAAAAAAATCTATTATTCTTCAAAGGCCCAGTTGTGTCCTTCATTTACTGAAGTAGTCAAAGAATATTATGGGTCATTTTGTCACCATGGAAACCACAAATAGACCTTCAGGGTTTTGGAGAGGCGATATTATTTTGGAGAGGCCGTGTAGGGTTCTCTGACAGAAAATAATAGGGATGGCAAATCAAGGAGACCTTTTATATGGACTGTGTGAAATGCAAAGGGTATCAAACATCATTTCTCCGCCACCAAAGACGACTCCAGGCAGCAGTTTAATATGGTATTCTCTGACAGCTGAGCCCAAATGGAAAATTAATGAGGCAGCATGATATATGAGTCTTTTTAAATCTCATAACCAGCCCCCTTTACAGAATAAAAATGGCCAAATCAGTTTAATATTAGTGGAGAGGTTCTCTGTGTGTCTTTCTTCAAAGCCTTGTCAGTGCAGTGCTGAAGAGACAGTTTTGTTTTATTGACTGTGTAAGCCTAGCTGTTTTCAAGTTTTAGATTGTCTAAACCAAAATAATTCAGAACTTTATTGGTTTATTAGAATACAGCAAAGATATGAAAGTCTAAGGAACACCTGGGATCTCAGAGGTGTCCTGACCTTCAGGACTAGCATCACAGAAGGCAACCCAAGGGAAGTCCTGGCTGCCACACACCGGTGGCCTAGGATAGCAGCTCCTTCTCCCTCTCCTGCCAGCGTGGCCTTCCCAGTCCCACCCACCGGCATACCAACATTTGTAATTTCTGTCATTTTAAGGCATGCATGAAAAGAGGGACTTCTCCACAGTGACAGTGCTAGCTGCTATGAGAAGATGGCAATGCAGTCCTGGAAAATGCTCTGGATCTGATGTCACCCCCACAGGGTTCGGAGTCCATGACTGCACAGATGTCTCCTCTCTGAGGTACGAGTGTGGAAAAGAGCCAACCTCATCCATCTAAAGCACAAACTCTCAGCCTAGGTACATGATATCTACCTCTACTACTCCATCTTGGATGGAATTCTTCATGCTATGGAAATCAGGCAACTCCCTCCTCCACCAGCACTTCTGATTCTCCCAGCCCTCACCTGTGCTGCAGGCCCGAGGCCTCTAATCTTTTTTGTTGAACGCCAAACCAAGCCATTCACTGTCAGACACATTTTAAAAGCTCAGCCAGCACTAACCTATCAAAATTCTGAGTGTTGCATTTGATAAGACTTGTTCTTCGCAAGCAAAACACTTAATTGCATAAATAACTAAAACCACACAATTCCCAGATCAGAAGACCTTTTCCATAGGTGTGCTAGCAAACACATTCTCACAACCGAGGCCAAGCTAAAGACCCACAGAGGTGAGAGCAGAAGCAATTATAAATGGAGCTTACATAAAAAGATGTTGTATCCTACCTGGCATTAGTTGAATTCTAAACCTACAGGGTATCCTGATGCTTCAAAGGTTGCTGCTACTCTGAATTAGAACAAAAACTCAAAACCTCAAGTCATTCTGCAGAACAGAAATTTCAAAATGCTTCTGTTTAGAACAAGCAGCCACTTTACTGAAGCACTGAAAAAAATCAGGTCAAACAAAGGAATCAAAACAAACAATCCTTTTCAAACTTTTCTGCCAAAACAGCTTTGAAATAGACACCTTCCTGCAAAACAGTTCAACTTCAGCAGAAAAAGAGCTTCCTTTGGAAACTACTTTATAGAAGATCCTAACTCTGCTAACTTCCCACACAGAACAGTTATAAGCAGATCCATAACATACAATCACCCACTGTGATTCAAAAGTTGTGGCTTCCCTGCCATCACCCAGCTGGAGAGGTATAATTACCTGGGCACCTTCAGCAGCCAAGCCTCCAATAAAACACAAGTGTTCTAAAGACTGGAACTTCATAACATTTAAGCAGAAGGATCACCAGAAGTTAGACAAACAGCACTCTGCTAAAATTAAACCCTCAACAGTAATTTTTAAAAAGGAGGATTCAACATAAATCAGAAAAGGAAACAGTTGTAGACATTATTTTAGCTTCCCACCTTGTTATGACACCCCCAACCCCTCTGAAATATTACACTGGGCAAGGCTCAAAACACACAGATGGCACTTTGGCACTTAGGTTACAACTTACCCAGCTCTGGTCATGCATCTCTCGCAAGGAATCACACTGCAAACAGACTTGAAGGAGCAGGACAGACTTGGGCTCTCAGTGTCCCACCTACAGCCCCTCGCCCCACTCAACTCCAACACAGGCATCTAGCCATTTTCCTCATTTCTACCCCCAACTTCAGCAGGGCCCAGGCGAGCAGGCACCAAGCAGCAACTCAGACCAGCAGCATCAAGCAGCAGTGAAAGGCAGGATCCCCTTCTTAGCTGTTGGGCCACACCAGGAGTAAGTGGATGCAGCTGCGTGAAAAGGAGTGGGGAACAGAGCACCAGCCAAGCCTCGGTGGTTTCAAAATTACCCCATTTGATATGCTTAAGGATGATGATAGGGAAATGGGGATGTCAAATTAAAAAAAGAACTTTTCAGGATTTCCCTTTTTAGACAGCAAATGTTTTATCTTTCTGTAATGGTAAATGCTGATACTGAAATTAGTGTTTGATGCAAAACAGATTGAACCTAGCTCCTCCAATGCTTCGTGGGACCTCCTGCACTTGGGTAAGGCAGAGGTGATTTCCACCCTTGCCTATGCAGTTTTCTATCCTCGTTAAGGACATGGCCATGTGGCTGGGTGCCGTAAGATTGCCAAAGTGGTGTGTGGAAAGAGAAATACCCAGCAATGTAGCAGAGGGAGAGAAATGCTAGTGAGAAAGTAGGACTGCAGCTGTACTAACACCCGAGGTATCAGAAACACTGGGATGTCTGAGATATTAATTCCTGCATTTTTCCTGTGAGTTTAAATGAAGGCCCTGATTGGTTTCATTTCTGTAATGAACAGTATGATAGTACCAATAAAGGTATTTATTGACTTAATAACATCTCCATTCCTAATTCATCAAGAAGACTTCACTCAGTGAGTGGGAAGGAAGAAAAGGAGGTCATTTAGTATTTCATGTGAAAATAAAATTCTTTGCCCAAAGCAAACTGTAAATGTGGAATAATGTGTACTTGTTTCCTTTATCATCTATTGGCATGTTGGTTTTGTTCAAGCTGTAAATGCCAATGCTGTTTCAAGTCTTTCTGCTCTCTACAACGTTGGCTGCACCGCAGTGGCTGTGGATGGGCTGCCCCAAGATTTTGCCATATTTAATCATCCCCACCCAAGCAGCGCTGTATTCTAGGAGCAGGACTCCGTATGGCATGAAATACTGCCCAGTGTCAGCAAGAATATAGCAGCCTGGTGTTTAAGTTCTTCCTCCACTAAGTACTTAGAGACCTCTTCTTCCCTAGGCTCCCTAAATGCTTGATAAACATTTATAAGCGGGCAGAGTGAAAAATCAATGCAGAGGTACTGGGGGGAGGAAGAGAGAGCGGGGAAAGAAAAGACAAACTTAATGGAAAACAAAATAGTGCCCACACGTTAGCTACCATCAGTCCTGCTTTTTTCCTACCTTTCCCTGTCCCAGGCTTTCCATGCAGGAGAAAAGAAACATACATTTTGTAATGATCAACGGAAAGAGACAATGTGGTTTCAATAACGGGAGTGTTTTCTCCCTTCCCTGAAGCTGAGGTTAGGTTTGGAAACCCAAAGACAGTTTGAGAGTTCTGCAAATAAGTTCACCCTGGAGCCCTGACCGCTCTTAGGTGTGTGTGCACGGCCTGGCCCCCAGCCCTGGGGCCATTGCGGAGTTTCGGAGCATCCTGAGAGATCCATTGGTGGAGAAACCTGCGAGAGAACGCCGGAGGCACGCCGAACCCAGCCAGCACAGCCCACTGGCTCGAGGGGACAGAGTGGGCAGGGTACAGCTCTGTTGGCAGGCTGCGGCCTGCACAGGCTGTGCCACGTGACACATGGCTGACAGTGGGCCCCAGGGCTGACACCACGACAAGAAATGCAACCTTGTGCTGCAAACCCTTTGTCCTTTCTATTCCTTGCATTGGGAAATCAGTACTGTGCCCCTGAAAGGACCTGTGTTAAGGGGAAGTCATCTACTGCCAGGCACTGAGGAGTTCAATTTCCATGGTCAGTCTTAAGTAGGAAGAATTAACGATCAAGCATTGAAAATTAATTTCATTGCTTAGAAAAGGCTTCCATATGTGGAGGTGCTTTTGCCGACCTCTAACCGGAAGCTGCAGTCATCAGTGTTAGTGACCCCACATCAGACATCCACTTCACTTACTCCAGCTATTTCCCAAGAAGGGGATCTCAGCCCAGGGCAACCTTTTGGCTGACAAGCAACTTCTCAGGGACGTTATTTATCCACCACGGAGTATTTCCCAGTGTTAGTTGAGAGTGCTGTTCTGATGCTGTGGTTGGGAGCAGGGAAACAGAGAGAAAAATTTACCCCCACCTTGCACTGTGGGT
This sequence comes from Eurypyga helias, assembly GCF_000690775.1. Classification (NCBI taxonomy): domain Eukaryota; kingdom Metazoa; phylum Chordata; class Aves; order Eurypygiformes; family Eurypygidae; genus Eurypyga; species Eurypyga helias. Next base: position 26,736 of record NW_010254056.1, read on the forward strand.
TGGCAGCAAGCCTGTGAATTGACTCCAAAACAGGGCTGTATCCCTGTATCACATAAACTGCTGAAATGCAGGACTAAGACACGATGAGATCAGTAGGATCGTGCAGACATACAACTGAGATGAGATCAGTCAGATCCCAATGCAGCCCTGTTCTGCTGCCTGCATTTCTCAAGTGAATTTAGAGACTTTTTAAAAACATCATAAATATAATAACTTGACCATACTAAGCACAGAACCTCTGCATAACCTAGACAAGACGTACTCTTACCCTGCCTTAAGCCACTGAGAGTTTTATTCTGCCCTCAGCAGGTTCAGCAGCAGACCCAGAAACAACAACATTTGCTAGGAATGTGCTCGGTGCACCTTGCCCAGGTGCTGTGTTTTATGTAGCCTAATGCAAACACTCTTATCTCCCTTACTCGGGCAGACTACTAATGACAAGTTTATACAGTTCATGTTAAACAAATAGTGGGGAAGTCAGTCCATACAAGGTCTGCTAAATTGCAAAGACGTCTGTGCAATTGCAATTGATGACACAGTGTTGAATTATACAAAGGAAGAGGTCAATGCCAGTAAGGCTATTTCTCAGAACACACTGCATGGAGGTCTCATTTAACACTGCCAACTCCGAACATGTGCACCGTATAAAGCAGAGCTTTTATTGTTCTATCACAGGTCCCTAATTTGGCTCTAGGAGCCATCTGCTGATTTAATAGGGGATCTGGATTGTTAGGGTCTGGGGTCTTTTTTTTTTTTTTTCATTCTTATAAACACCTAAGCATTTAATAGAGAAAAATATTGCAGTGAGATAATCCTCTGTGCAGTAAAAAAAGGGAGAAATAAATGTGTTCACCTTTGTTTAATTTCGTCTCCTAAGCAACCAACATATTGGATATTGTTGGTACCAAACCTTAAGCGTGTGAAAGTCATTACAGCAGCCCTTCCAAGACTGCTGCAACCGTATTATTAGGAAATTTTAGATAAATTACACTGTCAAGACTGTTAAGTATCACCTTGTGCTTTTATCAGCCACTAATTAAGACTGAAATAGAATGTTAATGCCTGTCTTACTTCAGCTAAACAAACACAGATAATACTCAGAACGCTACCCATACATAGATAATAGGAACAATAGCCCCTATACACGTTTTTCCTATATTTTCCCATTCACATCTACATGATCATTAAAAGGCCACTGTTGCCAGAATAAGGAACCTTGAAATGATATTCCACCTACTAAGCACTGCAGCCCAGGCTGGTGACATTTTAATTTATCTTCCAAGGCACCAATCAAGACAGTGCTTCCAGATGAGCATGGCAGGAGAAATGATCCTAGAGCTGGATCTCTCCATGCAGATGATCTACCAGTGTGATTTTTTAAAAAAAACAGAGCTGACACAAAGGGTTGCTGGACCCAACTGAGGAGCAGCAGAGCACAACCAAGGATCCACAGGATCACTCCGACAGCTCAAGCTTTGCAAACGCCAGGGATAACTTCCATAAGGTGCTCCCCAAACCTCTCCTTTCCTCACTCTATGCCGTCTGCAGCCCCAGCAGCTCTGCTCTGCATTATTCACTGCAAGCATTTCTGGTAAGATGAATGCCTGCAGCGCATGCTGCATAGCAACTGCTCCTCGTGCGGTAACTCACTGAACAAAAGATCTGCTCCTGACGCTTGTCCCTCAGTGTCGAGCTGTGCCCAAAAAAGGAGTCTGCCACAGAGCCCTGACCAAGAGGTCTGGAAGCAAAAGGCTTTCCTATTTCCTGTGAGCTTCCACCCCTTATCGCAAAGTAATCACATGAGACTCTCACATCCCCGCTCCCATAAATAATATTGGTTGCCCCCAGCTCAATCTTTGCTGGCAACAATTTGCTTCTTTCACAGTAGCCATCTGCTTTTGTTTAAAAACTTGGGTTGTGTTTGTGTGCTGTCAGCCTGAACATGTGTCCAGTCCTTTGCAGCTGGACTTGCATTATTAGTGCTTCCATGGGCACCCAGCACAGGTCTTCCTCTGTCACACATCGGCTAACCAGGAAAAGGGAGTAAAACCTGAGAGAGGCAGGAGTCCCACCCCCTTAGCTGTCTCTCCCATGCAGAAATAACCTTCAGCCACCACCGCTTCTCCTCTTTGCCTGTGTATCATCTTTGTAGAAATGGCTAAGAGCCCCAGGTTGGTCCCTATGAAAGCTGAGACTGAATCACTCATTTGACATCTGTCTGTGCTGCAGATGGACTTCAGCTTTCCAGCAGCAGTACGGAGTGAAGACTTCATCTGATGCAGAATTAACACAGCACCACTGAAACCAGCTCACCTTCATCAGGGCTCCAATTCAATCACACTCCCTCTTTTATAGGGAGTCTTGAACAAACATCTATGCAAAGGTCTCAGATTTCTTATTTCAAGGACTGTGAATCTCACAGGCAATTCAGAGAGTGGAGAAACAGGCTAGAGGTAATTACCTTTAACTGGGTTGCACCTCAATTCCCTTCTGAATTCAGGGCAAGGACCGAGGTGGCAGCTGAGCACGTCCCCAAGACATTTTGAACAAAATCAAGGGCAATTTCAGTAGTCCCATGTGTTGAAGCAAGGTAAGATGAATGACCACTGGCCGTGACAATTCACCTTGCCACCAGAATCTCTCCAAGATTTACTTCGGTCAACATGTTTTACCCTTTATTCATGCAGTTTTTTGCAGGTCAAACATGTTTATCTCTGTTATTTCCTTGATTGAAGATAATAGGTATGTGCACAAATAAGTAAACAAACAAAAAAAAGAGACCTAAAGCTAACATGTTTTTGTTATAGTAGTAAAGATGAGAGAGAAAACAATTTACCAACCAATTTACTGCAAAGCTACAGTACATCTTCTGCTACTTGCATAATGGAAGGTGTTTTGAAAATGGGTTTCCAGATTTCTCATTTGTGGTGTGTTAGGAGTACGCGTAGATTTAATATCATGGGTAAAATTGTTAATTAGACAAGAAGAAGTGTGCCTTGAGTACATAATATCTTGTGACCCAATATGATTCCTTCTCTTTCTCAGTCCATGGTTCAGAGAGACCTGAAGCATTTCTGGGGGCAGGGGGGGAAGTGTTCAAGGCAAAGGTGTTAAACTAGTGTTGAATTACACCCTGGATGAAACCAAACCTTTTCAGTCCACTCAAATTTAAATTATTCTAACTAAGAAAATCTGAATTTCTCAACAGGGAGTGTGTTTCACAAGACAGCCTCAACCTCTTGGATATGACTGGGAAGACAGGACTTCCTAACACCTCTGTCCTGATCTTGGCTCAGTGACAAATGTATATAGTGGAAAATAAGCAGGTGACTGAAGGATAAAAAAGCCCAGAGTAATCGTGCTTACCCCTACTCTAGAATGGAAAGTGTACTCTTAAGGTGTCACTCGGGCGATGGCAAACCTTTGCTGGGGGTGTTGCAGTTGTAGCCTTAGTATATTGGCACACATAAACACCTCAGCAGCTGCTCCACAAAGAGCTGAGCTACCCCAGCAGCAGGGGAGGCAAACTCTGGGAGATGGACAAGGCAGAGTAGACATCTACAACCAACTGTCCCGCTTGTGAGCACACCCATAGAGCCCTCTCTGCTCTCAAAACGGGGCCAGTTTTCAGGGGAGGACAATTCTCCACATGCTGGATGCAGAGGACCATCAGCAACCACCTGCCTCGAGCTCAGAGAAGACAGCCTCTCGGCTGCAGTCATCTGGGGCAGCCACAGCCTTAATAATCATTAATTATCTTATAAGCCATCATCCGATGGAGCCAGCAGACCAGCAGCAGATCCTTGACTCCCAAAATATGACTGAAATGCTGAGGCCAAGGAGCCACTGCTGCTGCTTTGTGCGATGGGAAAAGTCCCCCCCTTAGCTCTGAAACAGACACAGCTTTGAGACAGGTCCACACAGAAAATCCTCAAGTGCTTTTCCCTGTGGTGGTGTGGATTGCGAAGAACATGACCTGGACCAAAAGGAAAAAAAGTGGGCACAGGGGCAATATACTAACACTTCACAGAGGTGTTATTTCTGCAATTAGCAGGCTGTAAGAAGAAAGCCAGGAGAGGTGGGAAATCAGAGGAGAACCCAGCCTTAGCCTGGGAGTTGGGTCTGTGTAGGTATGCAGGGATAGACCAGAGAAAGCCTGATGCAAAACCTGGCACTGCATTCTGGCACTCTGTTTGACCTCTTACGGGAGATAAAGAGTCTCCCTGTTTTTGTTCTTTTAAATACACGTACAGTCTGCTCCAGCTGCTTGGCTCTGGCTCTAGCTCATGGTGCCAAGCCAGACATATTTGGCTTTGATACAAAGTTGGCCCAGCCTTCAAATAAACCACTACTGTATTGTCATTACGAAACAGGAGCTCTTGAGTGAGTTTGCTGGAGAGGCCTCAGAGCTGCAATACCAGTCGGTGCTGGGGTGCAGCCGTGCTCTCAGGCTGAATGTGGCTCAGGAGCAGCAGCAAACTGGCTGGAGGCAACAGACTGTTGAAGAAAAAGCCTTCATTTTCAACATCTGTCATGTATTCCTCAGTCTTGTAGGATTTGTGACACACTGAAAGCAAGCACTGTTTGGACAATCTGTACGTCAAACATGACAACCCAGCAGAGTTCGCGTTCGTTTTAATTTATTTCAGGACTTTTAGGATAATACTGCCCAAATGTATGGCTGATAACACTAAAACCTTTGATGAGCTTTATGCAGGAGCTCTGCTGATTCATTCACTCAGTTAAACTCGTGTCATCCTTCCAGGCCAAGATAGCAGTCAGGCTGAGGAGAGTGATGGGAAGGTCCATCTTACTGCTTCAGTTAAAGGTAGGGTAGCCTAAGCACAGGACTAAGATACTTGCATTGTCCCCATTGTCCTCTCCCACTCCTGGTAGGATCACTCCTCATGCTTTCGTAGCACATCATCTCCCTTCCGCTTGGTACACACTAGATCTGAAACATGCTGTGAGCACCAGCCGGCTGCGAGAAGTCACCAGGCTTGGTCTCATGAGAAAGCCAAGTCCCTGCTGGCATCCCAGCGTGGCAGTTCTCTGCTCCCCATGCCTGCGGTGGGAGGTGGGAACCTTGTGAGGTCTGACTGCAGGAACACCGGTGGGGCAGGATATACCAGGAAAGCAGAAGCAGAACAGGATCAGGTTAGAAATCCTTGCCAGAAGCCAACAGAGTGATCTTGCATTCATCTGCTGACAGAAACTCTGACAACTGTGTGTAATCTGGTTGTTTTTCTCTCATCCTAATAGTCTTAAAAATGGTAGTTTAGCTTTTACAGGAGCTGGCCCTAGAGAACAGAAAGCTTGCTAGACAAAGCAGTGACCATGGAGGAAGACTCCTCACTCTCATTCTTCCCATCTCTTCAGCATAACCGATCCAGAAAAACAAACACATCTATCAGACTGTTCCCCTGAAAATGGGAAATGCAGGAAAGGAGGGAGAGAGGGAAA
>NW_010254056.1:32229-32579 GCF_000690775.1 Eurypyga helias
ATTGTTCTGTTCTTAAACACTTGAGAATGGCTGCAGAAGTACTGGGAATGGCATGGAAAACACTTAGATTAAAAAAATCACCCAAGTACACATCCAGACTCTGACTGACTCCACCACAGGCTTTGCACTCGACCGGACGAGGCAGGGATGTTTTCTTTCCTTCTTGCTGAGCTGGCTCACATCCCGTGCACAACTGAGGAAGGGATGGAGACCAGAGAGGAGGCTGCTGCGCTGTCCAACTGGCTTCTGCTCCTCCCCACCACCCCACCTCCCCCCATACAGCACCTCTGTTTGCCCCAGGTACTTTCCTCTTCTCCTTCATTTTGCCTACAAACCCTGTGAACATTGGC
>NW_010254056.1:32722-37154 GCF_000690775.1 Eurypyga helias
AGGGCAAAATCCTGAGTGATGTCAAAAGATTTGACATCTTTATCCACTTCCCCAAACTCCCAACATTATTGCAACAGTCTGGCAACATTTAGGATAAACTTATTTAAGATCTGAGAGTAGGCTTTTTGAATCATATTCTGGGATTTATGCAGGGTTCGGAGCTAAAAATTACAACTGAGTTATGGATTTCATCAAAGAATATTCTATTAAAATGAAAAATGAAATAACTATCCAGATGGTAATACAAAACAGGTGTTAGGCTTTAAACATGATAGCATTTACTGTTTCAGCCACATTAATATTATGGTTAAGACAAACTGTACTGATTACAGGTTTAATTTAATAAACGTCAGTGGTGCAGAGCATCATATCCTTTATTTACGCATGGCATCCTTCCTCCGCACAAGAAACTAACCAGAAAAAGAAAGGGACTTCTACCAAGTGAAGTTCAGCTCAGATTAAAGAAAGCTCTGTGGGATTTAAGGCCTTAACAAACAAGGCGATACACTGCTGAACAGCAACGCTGTACTGGGTTTATAATTTCAAGAAATACCAACGATCTGATTTGGTAATCCTGCACGAGCAGTGCGTGAGCCCTTCCCCACCACCGCTGCATGTTCGTTTTTCTCTTTTCCTCCCAGAATTATTGAACAATTTAGTTTGGAAGGACCTTTGGGTCTTCTGGTCCTGCTCAAAGCACTGATGACTTCAGAGTTAGCCTGAGTTGCTCGGGCCAAGGGTGTTTTTTTTCCCAGGGAAGCTCAGCTCAGCTCAGGGGCTTCCAAGTCAATGGGAGTGCTGTGGGGCAGGAGAGCTGCAGTGACTGTCCGCATCTGCATTCCCCTTCTCCATTCATTTTTTTTTCTTCTATTTTGGAAGGTGTAGGGCAAGAATCCTGTTCAAAGAAAAACCCAGTGTTTGTGGAACACAGTCCACTGCCCGCTTAGGTCAAGGGGAAAAGGCAAAGACAATGAAATTAAATAGAAAGGATTATTCTTTCATAAATTAGGAAAAAAGGTGTCATGAAACCTTGATGCAGGGGATTAATTAAAAAAAAAGCCTCAAGAATCCTCAGAAGCTCTGGCAAACCTTACACCAAAAAATTACGAGACAGAGGGAAAAAGAATGAAGAAGAGAACACACGAATAACTGAAAAGAAGTCAGGTACTGCCAAGGTGTAAGTTTAACACGCAGTAATTTTCTCTGTACGTAATGACCCCCCAGAGAAAGCTGCCACTTGCTAACAGTCACTGGATCCCCACAACAGACCGCAGTAATGAACGCGAGCTCATGTTTACTCCTGAGCTGCACTGCAGGGTCAGCCAGCCAGCTACATTAGGAAGAGAGGAAAGGTTGATAGCCATTCCTAATAGCATTTTGAAAGTAATGTTTGCATAAACCATAAGAACAATAGCAATAACGTTCCATTGTCTCTAGGTTTTAGAGCCACTAAGACTAATGAGTTCATTTATAGCCCTGATGGAAGTAATTAAATCTGAAAATCAAAGCACAACATTCTTGTTTAGTGCTCTTTGAAACCAATATTCTAATGGAATGCTATCAACAGCTAATTGAAGCACTAATCTTGCTCAGGGTTGGGCCCATTGCCCAGATGGCTAATATATCATTTTCTACTCTGGCAAGCAACATATTGCACAGGCTGGATAAAGCTTCGATTAGATATATCTATATGATACCGTCGACGCATAAGAACTTTTCTAATCAATATTTTGATAAAATTGGCATTTAATGTCAATCATTCAATAAACTTCTCACTGAAGTACAAGGACACATCCTTGGCTTCATAAATAAAAAATCATCTGCCTTATGAAAATAAAAGTTCCTACCAACTGGATAGTAATAGTAACAGCGATACAGAGCCATTAGCAAGATAAATCCCCAGTGAGTGCTATGAGGACAACTGGGAAGCTAAACAGCTTAATCTTCCTCCCATAGTCGAATCACTTAATGAATAAAGGTCGCAATTTTCTGCCATGCCATGTCCTTTCTGCAAGTTTTTGCATATTGTATGCTCTGTCAGGGGGAGGGGTGCAGGAGAGTGCAGTCATGTGTAAGATACATCTGACAGGGATGTCAGATCAGCTGTAGAGACAGGAGAATTCTCATCACTTGAATGTTCATTATAAGGTGCCTTCACCTTCTGTGCTTGGGATGCAACATTCTACCACTCTCAGAATGGGAGGTTAAAAGCATCAGGGATCATGTCACTAAATTTATACATCCAAGCAACATGACCGACATGATTTCAAATTACCAGATCAAATTGTAGACAATTTTTTCCTGGCACACTGTTAATCCCTTTTTTTAACATAATAATGGGACAGTTGTTGGCATCTGGTTTAGATATTCAGCAGCTCTGGCCTCTATTCTCCCTTTCCCACCTGCACATTCAGGTATTCTCATTCAGTGGTACAGTGTTTATTCAGCCAGACCTTCAGCTGGTGTAAATTGGCGCAATTCTGCACACCTCAGCAAGGCCATGCCAGCTTACACCAGCTTCAAATGGGCTTCTCAGCGCTTGCTGCACTTGGAAGCAGGGAGTCAATGAAACAAGATATCGGGAAGAATATCCTTAAGGTGTCCAGTGATCTGTGTCTGCACTCTCTCAAACTGAGGTTTGAACTTCAGCCTTGAACGTGAATTAAGGACTACTCGCAGCATGTGTTTTTTCTGGTCGAGCACTGGATGAACCTTGCAGTCTGCGGGCAGTACGGATGCTGTTACACTTCTGTACTCATGCTTGCTGCTCACACAAGCTTTGGAAAATGTACAACTGTCTGTGCAAGCACCCAGTCCTCTCTAGAAGGCATAGATGATCTCAAGAATATCCTGGTTTACTGATATTTTTCCAGCAGGTTGTGGGAATATTCCAGAGAATTTGAAAATTCCAAACATTTTTAAATACTAAATGGGATATGACTTAATGTCAATAAAAGTCCAAATGCAGTATTATCTGGAGCCCTGGCAGGAGGCAGCAATTGCTGCCTGTCACAATACAATGCTATCTTACTTGAGAAGACAAGGAACTTCCTAGGGAAAAGGTAGAAATGTAAGACTCATTGTCTATGTTCATCTCTCTCTTTTTTTTTTTTTAATTATGTACATCAAGTATTTAGTATTTCTGGCCCTCTATCGTCACTACACATTTGTGGCTGTACTTTCTATAACATAAGCTTTACACTTACTATTAAGCATCATTAAGTATTTTCCTGAGATATCTAAGTTAGACCTGAAATCATCCCAGACTCCCTCAAGGACAGGGAAACAGCTTCCAAGGACTGTTTAGCCCATCTAAAATATTAATTGCCCCCCTCTCTGCTCTCTCTTTACTTCCACTGAATGTAGGAGTAGACTAGGACAAGAGTTTCCCAACTTACACATCACTGAGTAATTGTCTGAATTCTAGGTGAACTGGAAAACAAAGGTTAAATATGATTCTCGACCCTCAAAACCAAGAGCAAGCAGGTGAAAGAGTGAAGATGCCCTGTAAATCTGACATAATAGACCCAAAACAATGCTGCCAGCTGACCCAAGGGACTACCTGCTCTACTTGTTCACTTTATACCTGGGAACTTCCCACCACGTGATGTGATTCTGCTTCTTCAAGAGCTCTACTAAAAAGAAACAGAGAGATTAGAACCTGTGTTGGATTCTGGTTGCTGGGAAGCCTTCTTCAAACAGGCATTAAACCAACCCCATATAGAGCTGTTTAAAATGTTTGGTTTGTAATCCATTCCTTTCCACAGATTTAGGAATGGATGCAGGTACAACAGGTACCCAACGTTGGCCTCATTCCCCAGAAGCCTTTTGAAGATGTCAGAGATCCATTGGTGTTTAATGGCAAAGCATGTAATTGTTTCCACTCTGAGATACTGTGTTACCAGGGTACGTTTCCTGTTACTTTCCTGTTACCATCTCCACTTAAATTCTTAATTGGGCAGAATCGTTTCACTGAAGCATGCAGAAGAAAACCCACACGCCTCATTTCTTTAAACAATAATAACGAAGGCGTGGCGAGCGATCCTTCAGCACAAGCTCAACACAAAACCATATTAAAGCCTGTCTGGAAATCTATCCAATGGGTCCAACTGCCGGATGAGGCGGGAGCAGGTCCCATGCCAGGAGCCAGCGCAGGTGTGAGGGTGCAGGGGAATGGGTGAGGAATGCGCTGCGCAGCCACGCTGGCGAGGTGGGGATGTTAAGCGCCTGGGTGAGAGCTGTTAAGAGTAATGAACTTGACCTTGTCAGAGGCCGTCATTATTGATAATAACAAAGTTCAACAGCATTATTATAGGATTTCACAACTGTTAACCTTTATTGCCGGAAGGCTAATTGTGACCTTCCTTGTGTCTCCCTCACACCTAATTAGGCTTCTGTTGTAAAGAGATGAAAGAGTGATTGGATCAGGTGG
>NW_010254056.1:37169-46970 GCF_000690775.1 Eurypyga helias
TGAAAGAGTGAGATTGTTAAGAGAGAGACAGAGAGAAGCGGGGGGGGGAGAAATACAGAAAAAGGCAGGAGGCATTAATAGACTTTAGAATAAAATCCTGACAGATTCAAATTGATTCTGCTGCCTGAGAAAATTGAGTGCGGAGGGAATTAGATTTATGCACTGTTAAATGTAACTGCCTGGCAGTATCCATACAGAAAGCTGTTAAAATGGTAATCTTTAGAGATGTATGAAAATTGTGTGTGAATAGACCAATGAACCATCACTTGGAGCATACCTCTTCTAGCCGAACAACACAGGACAGTATTATTATTATTAATAATGTATTACAAACACTATGCATTATGTATGTAATTTAATCACAGTACCTAATGTATAAACAACAGCACAGGCTCGCAGTAACTTTTTTGTGCTTGCGGTTATATACTAACTTTTTCTCTTTTCAGACCCTCTGACGAAACGGAGAGTGCTGCTGGCACCCCAGTACAGCTTGTTACCAGCTGAGCCAGGGTCCCTTGCACCCCCATGGGAGGGGCTGGATGGGTGCAAGGGGCTGTGATGGGTGGCTCGTGATGGGTGTTTGGTACCGCATATCCACTCAGGGCAAGAAAGCAGCAGATGCCCTGAGAAGGGTCTGGCTGCTTTCCGATGGGCAGACTGGGCAGGTGTGGGCCAACAGCCAAAGTATCTCTGATGAGAATTCTGTTGTCATTGTTTTAACCTTCTCAGTTAAAAATACATGGATAATAAACCTTTGAAGGCTAATTTCTAGCAAGAGACATGAACAGCACATCAACTCAACGGGAGTTATGACTTACAATCAAGGAAGTTAGGAACACAGTTCTAATAAACATATCCATAGCTCAGATTGAGAGCAAAAATCAAGCTAGAAATAACTTTCTGATTCCCCCATTTGAATTCAGATCTGTGGTTCTTATGTCAGGCTTATCTCTGGCATCAAAGCAACTCAGAGAGAGCTGATGTTACCACTGATGATAGAGACAATCACTGATTGATCTTTCAAGATCTGATTTAGATTAGATGCTGTCATAGGCTCTTTTTATAACTCTAATGATTGTAACTTCACCCTACCCATATTTGGAAGTGCACTCTCTGTAGTAATTGAGCTATTTCAGAACAGAGCAAGTTGCACTTTGGTTCTTGCTTCATCCCCTCAAGTACAGGGGGGCTGTGAAAAGTTGTAAATCCAGAAATACTTCCAGGTAAGCCAGATAGTTACTTCTTTTAGACACCTCTGGTACCAAACTAGAGCATATCACATACTTTTCTATTGAGAAAATGTCATTTCTACACAGAAGAATTACTTCACGAAAGCTCTGCAATGAAGCAACAGTCATTTCCCAGGTCCAACCCAATAAACCAGCAGCCAGTATCCAGTGCAAGGCTCTGAACAAAGCCTCTCACATTCCCAACCAATTCTCTTATTTGCCAGCTGTATGGTTATCTTGAAAGGCACACTTCATGCTGCTTCATGAACACTGTTCTAGTTTTGTTCCAGTGCAGATACCAACAGAGTTAGTCATTTGGAATTTCTGTTTTCCAGCCACCCTGATGATGGCACTGATGCACTAGTCAAGAAGTGAGGCAGTGTTCAGTGCTCCAGCTTGGATGCTGTGTCCCTGTCCCTGCCTCGCATGGAGTAGCACATTGCACTTAACACTCACACGGATTTATACTGCCAAATGGCTTTTCCAGAGAGATCTGGCTGGTGTCAGTAGGAATCCTCCTTACATGTATCTATAGTTCACACTGCCACAGCAGAACAAAGTACACCAGCATTTGCCTGATGCGCTCAGGGCAATCTCAGCACCTACTCACAGGGCCATCACATCCCACACATCCACCGCACCAGTTCCTCTGTGTTTTCCACTCCCTTTGGTGTTGGAGTATCCACGGTTCACCTCCATCCTAACACCGTACACAGGTACTAAGCAGTGCAGTGTAAACACACAAAAACAGAGCATTGGCTAAAACAACACGGACCAGCTAAGGGTGGTTCACTGGCCACGACTTCCCAGACTGCCTTCCACCAACTGCACAGTGAAGCCACCAGACGTACCCACCGCTGAAAACCAGTAACGTGGACAAAGTTTCTGCTAACATAAAATAATCACACAGACACTCCCTGCTTTGATTTCATTTTCTCTAGTTCTTATCTTTGTTCTTTATGAGGCAGCACTGAAAATAACTTGTTCGACTTGTAACTGAGTCACCTGGAGCAGTTTTCTTCTGTGCCTTTGAAAAATAGGTGTCGCCCTGTGCATTTAGCTGGGAATGTAATTTATGGATATCTTTCCAGCCGAGCTAAAGTGTGATTAATCTGTGCTGAGTTCACGCAAACTAGTAGAGGATTTAATCTCCAGCAGACAGTTTTTCATTCCACTGTGTTTCAGTAAAGGACAGTTCTCTCTGGTTGCAGAGCAGTTGAAATATGGGGAAATTCTTCTACGAAAGCTTTTGGAAGCTCTAAATGTAAGAATATCATAAAATCCACACGTTTGTTGGATATGAGCTGACACATATTAATTTCAAAAGGAGGTTCCTTGTTTTAAACTATTTAAAGAGCTGGAACTGGTTAAAACACTTGCTCATTATCCAGGAGAGCAAAGCACCAAAGCTGTGCAACAGCCTCCTTTTCTGGAGAGTGTTATTCTCCGAGGCTGGCCCATCTCCTCATAAGGGAGTTTAAAATGCAGGAAGAGCCCTTGATCCTCCCATATGTGAACCCCATGCATAATATAGGACTTCAAGAAAATCTGGTGAACACAAGCACATAAACCTCTGCTTTTGAATTCCCTGAATTTAGGTATAGATCCCAGGAAAGACAGTGGGATTATTATCTATGATGATTGTAAGGAGGTTCATATTTAATCTTAAGACATAAGAGGAACCAATAATACCAGTTCTGGAGTATGAGCATTGCCAAAACTGACAGTGTAGGAGGGGCCTGTGTAATTTCATGTCTCATCTCTGAAAAATTCTGGCTTAAGGAACGGAACAGATGGAAGTAACAAAAATTAAACCAATAGGCAACCTGCAGAGAAAAGCCATTTCTGCCCAGCTCCCACCCTAACCAGCAGTGGAGTATGCCCTGAAGTAAGGCTGTTTATAGCCTCCTCTGGGAGATAAGATACCCTTTCTACCGCATCTGGTCCCATTCCAGTAACTCCAGAGTCAACATGCTCCAACACGCTTCCTGGAGCTGCTAAGCAAAAGAAACAGGAGTAGACTACCCACACTTTGTCAGATAAGGAAAGAGCTTAGTAAGTAAACAGAGAAAGAATTTTGTTTTCAAACATCTTGGAGAGAGCTACTAAACGCGTATCATAAACATTGGAAAATATCAAACACTCTTATTGGTTTCTTACCTCAAAAGTATCCAAAATACTTTCCTGGTATAAAAGCTGGTAGAAAAGGAAAAGGGAGTTGAAACCTACCCCATCTCTGGCTCACACTGTCCTATTCCAGGGCATAAGGCCAAGCACTGCACAACAGGGCAAACCACAGCACAAAAGCATGTACTCTGTTCATGCCACGCACCATGCCAGTGCTCTCACTGGGGACAAGGGCAGCCTGCCAGACCTTCCTGAAGGCAGGCACAGCCGGATGAAAACCATTTTCTTCAGTGTTTCATTTTTGTTGAGCAGATGTTTTCTGGGCACCACAGACTCCTGCTTTTATTTGTCTTGTTAATAGTATGAAGCAGAAAACCCTGATTAACAAAATAATTAACAAGCATTTGAAGGTTTCTTGTTTGGTGTTTTGTTTTGGTAGCATGCTTCATTTTAGCAGATACTGTAGGTTGACTCTTTGAACTGGAGGAAAAACTGGGTACGGCTGAAGCAATAATACTTCTTGTTCAGCAAAGCTGGTGAAGGCCAAATATAACTTCAGTCTTTGAGGAGACACCTAGTCACACGTAGAGATGTACCCCCTGAAGTGATCTAACCCCTCCAAAATTTGCTTTCTGCTCCTTCTTCCCTGTCCATCCCCAAAGGACCCATGCTTTAAATGACCCCTCATGCGTGGAGCATGCATGGCCCACGCATCCAAAATGCACCCCAAACCCATCTCTGGCCCCAACAGGTCTCCCACCCAGCTGCTGCACAGGCACCCAGCGGGGTCATGCCAGGCTCCCCTCCTCCATCACCTCCTACACCCACCTGCACGACCCCACAGGCTCTGGGGCTGCAGGAGCACTACCCTTCGTGCTTGGTTCTCATGCAGCATCCAGAGGAGTGCACAGCAGATGAGGCCAGAGCCACAAGCCCTGACTTATGCAGGAAGACGATTCAGTGCCAGGGGACGGGACAGAAGCAGCCCCTGTCCCTGCATTGCCACCGAGGCACCCAACCAAGCCTCTCCCATGGGGTGGGAAGCACCTCTGCACCATCTCACACACCACGGCCCAAACCAGCATGCAAACAGCTCCTCCAAGCAGCTGCCATGATGCAGTTCAAGGTCATGAGAACCCAAGCAGACACCTGGGCTGCCTAAGAATATATGGGGAATAAACTTCCCTTCTCTGCATGTCCTTCCTGGACACTGGGGTCCAGAATTACCCAGCACTGTCTGGTCATGAGTTCCACAATCCCTACCTCGAATCAGTAGGAAAAGCAAGCGCTCTGGGAATGTACTCCAACTGGTTTACTGCTTAAATAGGCATATGCAATAATGTGTTGACAAAAATGTATGGGGAAAATATTCTTCCGTCTATTGCTCTGTGGAGATAAGTATGCTAGCAAAAGCAAGTGCTATGTTTTATTTACCAGGTCGGCTCATTTTCAGACTAGCTTTCTATAACAAAAGAGTTTAATAATATTGTTCAAGGCAAGAAAGATACCTATAAATAGGACCAAGAGCTGTCTGTGGAACTTTTACATGAAACTTTAATGGCAAGAAAAATAGCCTTAATGTATCGCATTTGGCAAATTCTTTATTGCATTTTTGCCTACACTAACTCAGTGTGAAAGTTGGTAGCAGAATCAAGAAAGGATTTCTTTATGTTTTCATGACTCACTTTTCTTAAGGCTTCTCTACCCCAAAGCCTGGGTACCGGCCCCGTATTACTGCTCTTGCTCTGCCCTCGGATCCAGGGAACGGGACAGTAACAACACTGCTTAACAATGCTGGCAGTTACCTGTTGACTCAGTCCCCATCCTCATCCAAGCACCTCTGTGTTCCCCCTAGATCAGCAACAGCTGGACGCTCCAGCCAAGCAAAAGACAGTATTTTCTTCAAAGGAAAAAAACCCAAACAACCCAGATCACAGCTTTCTCTAGAAACCTTCGCTCCCACCACAGTGATCAACTGTAGGGCTCACCAAAGGCCTACCTCTGGACGAGGGTACCAGCAGGTGCGGTTCACGAAGGACGCAGCTGTCCTACAGAAGCGGAAGAGACTCAAGCCCACACCAACACTATTTCTACATTTAGTCAAACCTTGGCCACACACAGGGACTCTTGAAATGAATGACCCACTCATTTCCCTTCGTCTGTTCAGGGGGCTGTGGCTGTGCTTATTAACTACCAAGTCTCCAGCCTATTGAAAATGCAATCTATCTTCCAAGACTTTAAAGATCTTATCTACGTGACCTCTACACATACACCGCTACATGAAAACAAAAGGGATTTAATTCTGGGCATTAAAGAGAGCTCTTCCTCTAGAGCCCATGAGGAACTTCAGGTGAAAAAACACTTTTTAATAAGGAATGGTAATTTCTACTACTAATTTCCATTTTAATTATTTTAATTATATATATGACATATCAATTACCAAATATCGATAACAAGTATCATTGTTTTAATTGGTTATGACTAATAATAATTTTAAGTGCAATACTGTAGAAGCAAAGCCTTTTGTCTCTCCTTCCTCTTCAATCCCTCCCTCTTTAAACCTTTGCAGTTCATGTAATAGCAAAGCAGCGTGCCTAGCCTGATATTGCTCAGAAGGAATTCAGAACTGCATTTCTGTTACTGGCTGCTGTGCATGCTTATATGGACGTCTGAGAAAGATCATATGTATCTCTACCTTTTAGCCATTTGGCTTCCTAGAACTATACAGGGATATTTCAGGCTGGTGCTCATCTGTCAAAAACCTCAGTGTCTTTATGGTGTACGTGTCTCTAGTCCCACAGCTCTCATTTTCCCTGAGGTTTTATTTCCCTTTAGACGTGGCCCTAGAGAAGGAAGTAGAAAAATGTCACATATCCCAAATTGCTTTTACTACTCCACAGTCCTGTTAAAGACTGGAATTTGCAAAGGAACCCCAAGGGAATTTGGCACCCAAATACTGATTTCAATTCCCTGATTTACCAAATCCTGATTTCACTGATTTCAAATAAGTTTGGAATACCAGAATTCACAGCATAAAGGAAAACTGCAGTGCTGTTGAATTCCCAAATATTTCAAAGCAGAGCCAGTAATATTATTGTGTCAATAGCTAGCAAAGGGAAACGCTGGGCAAAGCATGTTTTCATCTGGAAATTAAAGCCCTTTGCAGAGGGCTGGGAGGGCTGTTCGAGTAAAAGCAGCAGAGGAAGGGGTGTTACACTGCCAGGGGTTTGCACATGAACAGAGAAATCAGGAAAAGGCCAGGGAAGAGAGCACATCCACCCCGAACTATGGAGAAGAGACTCGCAACAGCTAATGTAAATCTTGATGATGACAGCTCAGATGAGAATTTCTCCTACTTCTCCCTCATTCATGATCTTATTTCATGATCAGAATTACAGACTGTCACTACGTCCAGGGTGTTTAAAAACCAGCTCGTGCTTCAAGGAAAATCACTTCTCTAGCAAGTACACAAACAGATGCTTCTGATCTCGCACAGCCTGAGCTGTGGCAATGGCTTCCTTAGTTCAAGAGGTGTTTGAATCTTGTGGCCAGAAAACAAACCCCTCAGGTGACACTCTGCAGCATCTTCTGTAAGGTTTTTCCTCTTCAAAAATGACTTCATTTTACAACTGCAAAATCACCTGGTAGTTTTGATGGCCTTGGTGTCTGAGGACTAAGCCACCAATAGCTGGTTCCTTCTGCAAGGAAAATATACAGCTCTCCTGTCCGTCTTAGCAACAGTGCTAACACCCACACCGTTTTCTTTCCCCTGCTATTCTGATAGAGCAAAACCTCGTCCGCAGCCCTGCTACCCGAACTATCAGGTCCTGAATTCCCACCTCCATTGTTTGTCGCTGTCACGGGCGGTGGGTATCTCCAAAACACTACAGCTCCTGTGTTTTGTACAGCCGTAGCTATAACAGCCCTAAACCCGAGAGCAGGGGCAGCCAGCGTGGGTAACCCGGCTGGCTGCTGCCCCAACACCCTTCTGCTTCCACGGCCTGACAGAAATGCCTGGCTGGAAATCATCAGCTGCTGCTACACACCAGGGCCGGGCGGTGTTTACCTAATCTGCAGACCAGGCACATCCACTCAGGGAGAAAAAAAGAAAATCACAGGCAATTTGTCAGAGCATTAGCTGATAATTCAGACAGAAATGTTAGATCTTGCGGCGCAGCTCCGGGCTGCAGGGGAAACGTTATTGACTCTGACAGATCCCTGATGACATACCCACTCCCCCTCCCAGGGGCAAGGCTACATTTAGATACACTTAAATTTTCATTCAAATTCCAGATTAACACAGCAAGTGGACAGCAGGGAAAGAAAAGGAGAGAAGGTTAGTGGAGGAAGAGGGAGCTTGCATGGTTGGGGTTTGGCTTTTCTTCCCAACTCCGTTATTGTGGCCTAATTATTTCCTTTAGAACTCGTTGACTTCACCATGGTAATTATTACTCAAGCTTAGAAATAAATATTCCTTCTGCTCAGAGACAGCCACCCCTGCCTACTTAATGCTACTTATTCGCCGCAATAGCTCAGAGCCCAGATTTAGACAACACCGAATTCTTTTAAGACTTGATCAAATGTTTCACAGCTATCTTCCCATCACCTCTGGCTTCCCAGCCACTGCATTTATTCTCTGTCTCTCAGGCAGAGATTTTAAGCATCTTCAGGTTATTTTTTTTTCTTCTTATATGTGTTCACAGCACCCAGCACGAAGCTGTCCTGAGCCTTCAATGACAGCTGTTAAGTAGCAAATAAGAGTAATAATTAGAGCACATCTAATTGAGCTGCAATTTTCAAATTTGGGTGCCTAAGGAGCTGCATTATCATTGAGCATAGCTCTGCTCCTAATTCACTCAAGTTGCCTTGAAAATGCCACACTTGCATTTAAGTGTGCCACAAAGTGTTAATGCCACACTTTGCATTTATCCTATTTAAGCATTTTATTTTTCAAACACACGGTTTGCCCCCCACTTCGTCAAAACTGAGCCTGGTTAACATCAAAACTTTGCAGACCTTAGCATAACCTTAACAAGATGTGCTGCACGCTGGTTCTGATCCCACTGAAAGCGCATACCTTGTCCCACTCAACATATCCTCCCTTCCATTAGACTCCAGTACCTTTCAGGCTGTATATTCCTTTCACTCCTGCCCAGGTACTTCCACTGACCTGGGGAATGCTGTGCATGGATTCAGCTGAGAGCTGCTTGGCTTCTGGCAGGTTACCAGACCCAGCTGCTCCGGTGGCTATTAGTGTGTTTAAAATGGCACGAAGATTTTGCTGAAGCAAACACGAGCGCTCCCAAAGCATCATGTACCCAATGAATCAGGGCCGCAACGAGCACGAAGGAAACAGGATCCCATTTCATCCAGGACATGTGCAATAATTTAAAGAAGACCCTCTTACACCCCAGCTAGCATGCAGGATGCAGCTGTTAACTTTCAACATGCTAAAGGCCACAGACAATGAAAATCCAGACACCACGGAGGTTAAATCAGTGCATCGTTTGACAGGGAACTGTGAGCCATTAACCTTTCCACTGGCACTCGCAACAAAGAGCTGGAAGACAAACACATTGGGTAGGAAACAAATTGGTTCATTCGAACGCTATTAATGTGCGTGCCCTTGGAGGCCACATTTATGCTTTTGGAAAACTACACATTCGTGCATAATGAAGTGAGATATAGCTCACCGATTACCAACAGGGTGCAAAGCCCATGATAAGGATTTATAGCAGGTGCCTAATTCTCTAAACATTTGCAAATTAAGTATTTACAAGCATAATGCTGGCTATTTTATTGCCAGTTTAAGTTACCATCATTTGAGCTTTTTATTTTGCACTGAAACTGAGCCGAGCATTTAATAGCCATGATGTGTAATTTATTCGAGTATAATTTGGTGATGTTATTGCGGGAATTAGGGCAATACCCAAAGACCCTAATTATGACATAACTACACATAAACATAGGAAGAAATCCTCTGTCCTAGAGAGCTTGTTCTCAAGTGATAAAACCAGATAAAGATTGCAATATACTGTGCAGTGGGGGGAAATGTTGTAAACAGAAATTGAGTGACTTGCCCAATGCTACACGAAATGTCTCATAGCTGGAAAAATTCCCATCCTCCTGCCCTACACACTTAGGGCATAAAAGTAGATTCTTTTACCTGCTTATAGATGATGGGTGACTCTCCCAGCCTGATGACCCCAGCCTCTTTATGACTGAATATAACCACAATGTACACCCCAGGTACTGAAATAACTAGTTTCCTTGGGAAGCTGCCAAAGCTTTCAGGTGACCTTGACAGGCTGCAGAGGTGGGCCACTGCCAACCTCATGGAGTTTAACAAGGCCAAGTGCAAGGTGCTGCACATGGGTCGGGGCAATCCCAAGCACAAGGACAGGCTGGGCAGGGAATGAATCTAGAGCAGCCCTGAGAAGGACTT
>NW_010254057.1:0-961 GCF_000690775.1 Eurypyga helias
GGGGTTTGGTGAGGCTTTTCCTGCTCCTTTGGGATGGTCCGCACCCTCAGGAGTGGGATGAGCTGGATGGGGAAAAACTGCGAGTGTGCAGGATGGGTCCCCATGGGCTCACAGCTCGCTCCAAGGTGCTGGGCAACGGAGAACCCGGCCTCCGTTTTGCGCCAGAACGCAGACATTCCTGCCCAGCCTGCAGTCTCCTCTGTGCCGCAGTTTTTCCCATAAGGAAGAGAATACGTTGGGACATTAAAAAGAGAGCAGAGACATGAAAGCCTATTTCCACCCACAGTCCGTGTTTTGCCTTAAAAATAAGCTGAGAGGGTTCCAAAATCTGCATTGCTGAAGTTCCCCTCTCTCACAATGTCTTGTAAAACCTATTTATGTTCCCCGCTTGCCCTGGTTTTATTTTCATACCAGAAATAGTGAAGTTAATGGTTTGATGGAGGGCATAAAGCCACACCAGAAAGATCCCTGTTGCTTCAAAAGCCCAGAGCTGCAAAACGTTCCCAAGGCTGAGCCCAGCAGAGCCAGGGAAGCGCCCGGGCTCTCCAGGCCAGGGAGGGGGATCGGTGCTGCCTTCCCGATCCAAGAGCACGAGCCCAATGGCAAAGAAAAGAGGGAATCGGTGCCCAACGGGGATCACCTCCCTGCTGCCCCCCGAGACAGCCAGCACCGCCGAAATCTGCCTGGGGAGATATTCCCATCTGGCTTTGCTGCTCCTTCGCTCCCTGGTGCGTGGGGTGTTCCCACCGGACAGAATGTGGCCTCTGACTTCATCCCTGCAAGAAACCTTTTATAATGGAAAACACTTCAAAAATACAACTGCCACGAGACGGGCTGCGCCTCTGGGCTGGGTCCCGGGATGGATGAACAGCCCCTGCGCAGGCTGGAGGTTTTCATTGAAACCAGGAGGGCCGGTCTGTTGTGCGTTTGAGAGCGTTTCCAAACACATGGATCTCTTTCC
>NW_010254057.1:973-1866 GCF_000690775.1 Eurypyga helias
AACATTTAATCCTGTGTGCTCCAGGAGAGGGGAGAGCTGGCGAGCGGGGATGGGGAAGGAAATCCAATACTCCGCAGAGTGCAAATCCCCCTCTCCGAATAAAAACTACCCCCGTAGCTCCTTCCCCTCCCTGGGATGTGCCGTGGCTCCCTGCTTTATGGAGTGACTTTACACGGTGACCTTATCAGGCCAGCACTTCCAAGAGTTTTTTTCCCTCTGAGGACACCCGCTGTCCCTGGCCCCACAGGGCCACGTCAGGGTTTTGCCCCGGGTCCCAGAGGTGCCGAAGCAGACGGCAGGAGCGCGAGGCCTGACACACACCAGGGCTCTGCATGGTGGAGCGGTGCGGCATGGGTTTCCTAGAGCTTCCAGTTAAATTCAGCCGGGTTTGTGCAACTTTTCCCAGTGCCAACTTGTCCCAGTGCAGGGACAAGCTGGGGTGACATACTGCTGGGTGGGTCCCAGCCCGGCCACCCTGCAATGATTCCAGCCTCGCCAAGGGCACACAGGGAACGGACACACGGGTGCTGGACTGGGCAGGCGCAGGGGTCGTGGCCTCAGGGAACCCCCAGTGCCAACTGCCACCTCTGCAGTGCCCCTCCAGCTGTGCCACGCTCCTTGCATGTCCCTCCAGCCATGCCATGCTCCTTGCACGCACATCCAGCTGTGCCACTATCCTTGCTTGCACGGCCAGCTGTGTCACTATCCTTGAATGCACATCCAGCTGTGCCATGCTCCTTGCATGTCCCTCCAGCTGTGCCACGCCCCTTGCACGCACACCCAGCTGTGTCACTATCCTTGAATGCACATGCAGCTGTGCCCCTATCCTTGCACGCACAGCCAGCTGTGTCATGCCTTACACGTCCCTCCAGCTGTGCCATGCCCCTGCGTGC
>NW_010254058.1:0-13196 GCF_000690775.1 Eurypyga helias
AAAAAAAAAAAAAAAATTACCAGGAATTAAAGAAGTCAGCAGTTGCAAGTAGGTGAGATATAAACTAGAAAGCTCAACTCTGAGAAGAATTGAACAGTTGCACAACAGCTGTGTTCCTGAAAAGTCCTGACCCTGAAGAGACACAGGATCCATCCAAATGGTCTTTAGGTAGTGCTTTACCTAATAGACAATAAGGGGGCTCATTCAGTTCAAGAATATTTTATGTAAAGTAGCTTTGTGAATGGCATTGTCTGTGTCTGCAGCACAGCTGCATAGTGGTAAGGTCTTTCCAGGTTTCAGAACCTTTTTGCCAAACTGTATGATACTCAAGCACGAATTCTGTGAATCACTGAGGGCTGACTGAATGCTAAGGACCTTTCCTTTTTCACTGTAGCATACTTGAAAAGCTAGACCTGGCCCTAAGAGTATTCCAGTCATACAAAAAGTAATCACCACAGCAAAAGGCTGAGCAATCATTTGTGGCTGATTTTGTCTGTTTTCTGAAATAAACAGAATTTAGGAACAAAGCCAAAAGTTCACTGTATAATTCAAACAAAACTACAACAAAATGTATGTAACTAATTTATAAACTACAGAACAAAGTGCTGCATTCTATTCTTCCTATTCTCATTTCTTTTCATTCCTTTTTTGCATGTAAATATTCATAAAATATTCAGTAACAGTCTCATTATTTTTAGCTAGAATGTACGATGGAGACAGCTGAGAAGCAAAGTTTTCTGTCAGACTCTATAGTCTGTCTTTAAAAGCAGTGCATACTGCCTTTATGACTGAGAGCTATTCAGAATCAGTGTGAATAATGGCCAATAATAATTACCCACAATATCCACACCCAAGCCCCTAAGGATTGCCTGCACAGCCTCCTATTATTTTTACCCTTTCTCATTGTCTGAATTGTTCTAATTTGTCTCATATTTTAAATATTGGATGAATGATTTAACACTCCTTTCCAAGGAATGCAGAAAAGACCCCCCAGTGTTCAGTGGTTGTTTCCCAGGTTTGCTCAGTTTAGCCTGTTAAGGACAAGTGCTAACTTTTATTACACCCTGGAGAAGAAATGAATTTTCATTTGTTGCATTTCTCCCAGTCCTGAAAATTAGGAAGGCCTGATATACAAACGTAATATCACTGGCTCTTTTGTATACGAAGAAATCCAATCATGCAAACACTTAAACACATGCTTGGCTTTATACACATGAATAGTTCTATTAAAGTAATCTATTACTATTTTAAAATAGAAATTAACATGAAAAAAATTTGCATTTAGAACTCTCCAAAATTAGGGCTACTATTATATTTTGTAAGTATAATTTAATGAATACAGAATTTCAATATAATTCAGGTTTAATTACGGGCTTGTCATTGAAAGAGTCTAAGAGAAGAGTATATAAAGATATTCTAGTAATCTGGAACTCCTGGTAAACTCAGTATGTTCCTTGATAAAGAGAAAATTTATACCACATTATCTGTAATTTTCCATGAAACCCACAGTGCATTACAGCACCTAAATAAAATGAAAGAAGGTAAAGACTATGCAAACAAAAACAGACTTTCAACTACTTTTAAAAAGCTAGCAGCATTGTATTTGTTTGCTAAGGTAAATAGAAAGAAGATATAACCTCTGAAAGATTTCTGGGATAAACAGCCAACTCTTCTTTCAGCAATCTCAAAACGAGTATGAAATCAAATCTGAAATATATCTGCAGCCCAAGAATAAATTTAGGACATAATAAAGAATGTGAAAATGCTACTGTGAAAGGAAGAGGGATATACGACAGGAAAATCTCTGTGACTAGCCTATCCTCAGCCAGAGAGTCTCAATGCAACATCTTCTCTAAATCCAAATCTCTGTGCATAAATAAGTGCCAAACAGCCTAACAAAGAAAGGATCATGATAACAAGGATGGATGTTAGCAGCATATGCAGGGAACTCCAAATCAGGTCAGAAAACACATGCCAATAGTGAATCTGTGAAAAAACTGCCAAAGTGAACTTGGCAGTACAATAATCAATGATAGATCTTCAAAGTCTGTACAAAGTACTTGAGATTTGATTATATACTTGAGTTCTGGATGTTGATATTTGAACAGAGCGGCTGTTCCAGGCTGGAATGGATGATGCAGGATGTTTTAATAGTTACATTTCTGGTGCTACAGCAAGAAAGCTCATAACTAGAAATCAGTGAAGAAAAAAAGGCTTCTTTTTTTTTTTTTTTTTGGGAGGGTGAGGGGCGGACACCTATAAAGGTCTGTCTAAATGAAATTTTGAATTGCTTAAGGACTTAGTTTTTAACTGTGATAACACTGATTCTCAGATGTTAATGTAATATAGAAATAGATAAATGTATGTATTAGGTGGGGATTCAGGGTATTTCAGAAAAGTAAATATTGCTTGAAGACTCTCAAAAAGATACTGCCTTGTGTTACAAAAAGATTATTCTTTCCATATGGTATCTTAACAAAATGTGGGTGCAATGAGTGGTTCCCAAGGCATTAGCTACGGAATGACATAGATTTTTTTTTTTTCTGTAGCCATTCATTATATCTTGAGGTAAAACAGATATTGACTCATATACACTGAAGAAGTGTATCGTTAGAAAATATATACATTGAGAAATTGTAATTTACATTTTTGTCATTATTCATTAATACCACACACAGTCCTTTGAGGGACCACAGACATTTCTTACCACAGCACAGAATCTGATGTGTATGGGACTAAATGGGATTTCATTTTCCTGAGCTGCTCATGTAAATATCCCAGCAAACAGATTTAGAATGTGTCTTCTCAGAGAGTCACGTTGTGTATGAGGTTGGAAGGGACCTCTGGCGATTATCTAGTCAACCCCCCTGCTCAAAGCAGAGTCAGCTATAGCTGGTTGCTCGGCGCTGAAACTCTTGATATGACAAATACTCCAAGCCCTTATCTATCTTTGTGGCCCTTTGCTAGACATGCTCCAGTATGTCCTTGTTTCTCTGCACTGAGGAGCCCAGAACTGGACCAAGCACCTAGATGTGACTTTAGTCCAGTGCTGCATGGAGGGGAAGAGTCACCTCCCTCGAATTGCTGCCAACACTCTTCCTAATGCAGCCCAGGAGATTGTTTTCCCTTCTTTGTGGAAAATGCACATTGCTGGGTCAAGTTCCATTTGATGTCTGCTGTGTCACCCAGGTCTTCTTCCACCAGCTGCAATTCAGCCGGTTGGCAACCAGTGTGTACTGGTGCCTGGGGTTATTCCCCCAGAGGTGCACAACTCCACAGTTCCCTTTGTGAAATTCGTTACATTTGTGTGAGCCCATTTCTCCGGCTTTTTGAGGTTCCTCTGAATGGCAGAATAACCACCTGAGTCAGTCAGTCCCTCCCCACTTTGGTCTTCCACAAACTTGCTGAGGGTGGACTCCATCCCATCAGCTGGATGACAAGTCTAAGCAGTACTGCCCTTGTACCAGGCCTGAGGGTACACCACGAGAGACTGGTCTACTTCATGTCACTGACTGCCAACCTCCAAGCCCAGCAGCTCAGCCAGTTTGCTATACACCTCACTGCCTGCTTGTCTGCCTGTACTTCATTTTGTCAATGAGAATGTGTAAAAAGACTTGCTGAAGTCAAGATAAACAGTATTCACCTCTACCCTTATCCACTAAAACAGCCATTTCATTGTGGAAGGCGAGCAGGTTGGTCAGGCATGATATTCCCATTTTAAATCCGTGATGATTGCTGTCAACTGCCTTCCTTAAGTTTCTGAGCCTTTTACTTTGAAAAGCACATAAAGGTTTATGAACTTCATCTGCATAATTGTGATTAGTTTACAGCTGTTAGGACGTGGACATCATAAAATTCTCATACCTGCCAATCTCAGCATTAAAAGCATGATCCTGATGTAAGCGTGGAGTCTTGTGGTTAACCAAAAGGAGAGCAAGATGAAGCCCAGAGCTGATTCATAGCAAGAGCTGAATTTGGCATTGCTGTTTGGAGACCAGTTTTCTATCTTTTCAGACTGACCAAATGTTATCACGTTTTCTTCTCCTTTTTACTGTAGATAATAAATGATTAGTATGATGTGCTTGGCCACAGCTCAGCAACTGAATTGGTGAAAGATTATGATCTCTTCACAACACTGCTTCCCTAGTCTGTCTAATCAATGTGGCAGTATTCCTGAAAGTTGCTCTCTGGGCTAGCAGCTGAATGTGGTCTTGAGCAATGTGCAATTGCATGATTGCAGCACTACAGGAATTTACATTGCAAAGAAGAAAATAAATATTTTAAATGTAAGATGTCTTGTTTATATACCTAGGGAGAGGGTATTCATTTTAACAGTTCAGTTGTTGCAGTCATCTAGAACAGGCTGTAAATCCCATTCTATAAAAACATCATATTTTTCCTCTGCCCTTATCATGTGAAACAGAACAATAACATTATCTTCATGATTCTTCTCTTTAACTATCTCTAACTGTGTACAGTATGTTTACAGACTGACTGCCAACCACAAATCAACAGTTTGGTGTAAAGTAGTATTCTGCTCCCCCTTGTATTTGCTGACTTCTGCGGAGTCTTTTTTCCAAAACATACTTCCTTTCCCCCTGTATTTGCCTCATTATTGGAATTCTGTCTACTGATACAGCCAAGTGTCTGTCAGCATTTCTATTATGAATCCTCCATTTGGGGTTCATAATTCAAATGTTCCCATTAGTCTTAAGCTGAATTATCAGCAATTTCTTAGCCAAACTAGGGTTTCCATAATCACCCTTAAATGTAGTTTGTTCTCTTTTGAGCACCCACAATATTTGGACCGCAGTAATTTTTCTGTAATAACAGAAACATTTAATTTTACTGGATTTAAATTCCATTTCTTTATTCTTGAAATTCAAATCAAACTGAGTTTTCAGTCTCAAAACTTTATTTTGAGAACTAATGGATAGTGGTAAACTTCAGTATAAAAATCAAACTATAAATTTCTAAGTCCATATTTTTAGTCTGAGAGTCCCATGATTTGGAATTTTATCTTAAAGATGAGGCAAAAATTCTTTTGTGACAAGGAACATGCAACTTACTTTGCCTGGGGAGTTTTGTTCATGTGAGTTAGTCTCCCTCTGAGATTCTGTATCACAGATTTGTTGTTAAAGAGCATTGTTATACTGCAAAGGTTTTCAAGTATCTAAGAAAAAGACTGACACTGTTTTGGTGATCTTAGTGCAATACTGTTATATTCCTGATATAGCTACCGCCTCGTGTGGGAACTGACGGCTCAGTATTCAAATATTACCTTTTCCTCAGTGGCATCCATCATTTTATGTATTGCTCCTGATAACATTGGCAACAATGTGTAAGATGTCACATAATGTTGTATTACAACTTTTCTTGGAAATTGTGTGTTGTAAAGGATTTGTGAGGCATGAGGAGAGGGGAGGGAGGAAACACTCTGCTGGGAATATTTGTCACTTCACTGGGCGTTTGAGAAGTATAAAAAGAAAAGTGAGCTCACGCTCAACCTTTGACATGTGGACTTCTTTAGAGGTGTTCAAGCTGCCGGACACACAAAGCAGTAGGCAAATGATCTCTTATGCAAGGGCTGTGAAAATGTTCTAACTGTGGCTTTCAGCCTGTGCCTGGCAGATTCCTTCTGAATTGGTGAAGTGTGACTATGAAAAGCCAGTCACTGACATCATGCAGCAAGCTATGCATGTTAAATTCAGCTGGGAAAAAAAAAGAAAAAAGAAAAAAAGAAGCTGAAATGCGCTGCTGTGGTCCAATTCCTTAAGAAACAACTCTTGAGACACTGTAGTCATCGTTGTTACTGAGCAGAATATGTACAGTCATAGTCTACCATCTGATATTCTTTGGCTCTCTCACAAGGTCTGTCTATACACTATCTTTCTCTGTGACAGCAGAAAGCGCTGTCAGTAAAGGCTGAGGACTATTTTAATACTGTCCTCCATTGCCCCCCTGCTTGGCTACAGGCTTAGCTGGAAGAGGGAAAATTTTATTTTCTTGAATCCAAAGTAAAAGTCGGTGAGAATAATTCATAAAGACGGAGCGGCATCTGAGCTTTAAAGCTGAGAGTGAAAGCAGATCCAACGGAGCGGTTAAGTCGGGGATCACCCGGGATGGGGACCCGGCAGGGCGAGGGTGGGAGCCAAAATAGATAGCACTGTGCCTGCGTGGAGGTGGTGTCGGCAGCTGGAGCAGGGTCGGGACACGGGCAGCACTTGTCTGCTTGCAGGCACAACTCCGGCCTAGCTGAGTGCAACGTGCATCTCCCTGAGGAGAGACAACGATGCAGGGGAGCCTTCAAAAATTTCAGTTTTTGGTTTTTTTACCCATCTTGTACTGATTTTAAAAAATTAAATTGCATCATCAGAAATAGACCAGTCAATGCCTCCTTTTACTAAAGCTCCTGCTGGAGAAAGATCATCGTCTGTCTTGGGCTTGTTCAGCCTGGAGAAGAGAAGGCTCCGGGGAGACCTTATAGCACCTTCCAGTGCCTGAAGGGGCTACAAGGAAGCTGGGGGGGACTTTTTGCAAGGGCCTGTAGTGACAGGACAAGGGGTAACGGGTTTAAATTGAAAGTGGGGAGGTTTAGATTAGATATCAGGAAGTTCTTCATGGAGAGGGTGGTGAAGCACTGGAACAGGTTGCCCAGAGAAGCTGTGGATGCCCCATCCCTGGAAGTGTTCAAGGCCAGGCTGGCCCCAGAGAGTATTTACACAGGTGTCCCAAATTCTCAGCACCCATCACAACCATCAGTGCATACAAGGCACATGAAGATCTTCTATTTCTTTTCTAAAGAAAAATGCCTACAGTAATGTACCTGCAGAACATTCCTATTTATTTTTGCCAGAAAAGATCTAGTTTGGTTTAATAAATGTATGTATGCACAGTTGCAGTTAGCATTTGTGTATGTCTGTATATAAACAGGAACAATAAGTAAATAAACACATTGAAACCAGATTTTCTAAATTAAATGCAATTTCCTGCAGTTCCTTTAATGCACAAACCTTTTCCACGTGAATTCAGATGTTGCATTTAAGCAGAGAGTAGAATCTCACAGTCATTTTTACCGGACAGCAAACAGACATACTGTCTTGACATAAGAACATCAATTGGCTTGTTTAAAGGTTTTTGCCTAATCATAAAGATTTATGTTGTGTTGCATTGTTATTTTCACTTGTAACTAGGGTTACATTTGTGTTTTTTAAGAACATCGTCAATATTTCATGTTGTCTCTCTAAGCAGTAAAAGAGGCCTTGGAGATATTCGTGTGTGAAAGGAAAGGTGAGGCAGCTGTTATTACTGAAAGTTGCTGAAATGTGGCATGTAAATAAAACATTAAAATCACTTATTATAATTTCTGTGACAGGGTGGGTGTACTAGACATCAGAAACTTGTTAATCATCAGCAGTACAGAATCACAGTGCAGACTGCAGTATGATACTGATAATTTTTTGCTACAATAGCCCTACTTTCAAACAGAAAGAAAAGGAAGATGTGGGGGCAGGGGAAGAGGATCTAAAGCATTAGTCTGTAATTCCCCTGAAGAAAAAATGTAGTGGCAAGTGATTCTTGTGTGTGTGACATTTTGTCAAATTTTGCTAGCATTCAGTAACAAAATTTCATTTTATTTTTCAAAGAAATACAAATTAACTTATTTATCCAGAAAGTCTTGCAACTAACAGAAGGTAACTCAATTTGGCTCTCATTCTGCTTGTGAATTTGTGAACTTAAAACTAGCAACTGCTTAGATATCTTGATCATGACCCTACAGCATTTACTTTATGACAAGAAAACATCACCAACCACTACTGTGTATTTTTGGATCTTCAGCAAGACCAGTTTTCCAAAGCTTAAAGCAACTGACAAGTAAAGTATACTTTAAATGGAATTTTAATCTGTTGTTGTCAGCTCTGAAAATATAGCTGTTAACAGAGAGATATCAATCAACAGCCCTGTTTCTGCTAGGAGACTAATTCTTGATCCAACAATATTTTTATGAAAAAATCTGAATGCTGATACCATGTCTTTTCTGCAAGAATTTTCAAATGAGACAAGGATTGATCTAGCAATAAATAATAAAAAGTTAAGGGTTTTTTTTTTCTGACAACTGACCTAAATCACCTATCTAAACAGGTGCAGTCCAACTGAGATGTTTTACTACAGCTGATACATGTGAGGGTAATAACTCTGGTGCATGGATGTGGGGTAGGAAACCTACTGGAAAGCAGTGACTCTGGAAGAGCTTTAGGGTAGCTGGAGAGAACATGCAGTGTTGTGATGGAGAAGGCTAAGACCAACTTTTAGAATATAAAAGAAGTAAAAGGGTGTGAAAGTGACCTAGTATCTAAACAAGTAGTCTCACATAAGGATGCTCAATTTTTCAAGGAGAAAAGGCGTCTTTTTTATTCTATACATTCTATCCCTAGGCCAGAGACCTCATTGCAGAAGGGGCAAAATTCTCCATTTGAGTGACAAAGTGTAACAGGTTGCAGTGGTTGAGAGTAGGCAATTATAAAGTAATGGGATTTAGCACTGGGAATTTATCAGGGGAAAAGTTACTATCAAGAGGCTGGGAGACTAAGTTTCATCTGAAATTATCTAGATGTGAATTTTAATCTGTTTCCAGGAGAAAATCTATATATTATGTGCAAATATCTAAGCCTAAAAAAGTGTTCGTGATTCCTTCTCATTTTGGTATTTTTGAATGCCTGAATCTTTGCCATGAAAATATTCCTTAATGGGCCATAACTCTGCTCTTCCAAACATCATGAAACTTTCTGTCCTGCACTAAGTAAAAAGTCAATTTTTTAAGACAACTAAACAAATCTCTTCTCTTCTCTTCTCTTCTCTTCTCTTCTCTTCTCTTCTCTTCTCTTCTCTTCTCTTCTCTTCTCTTCTCTTCTCTTCTCTTCTCTTCTCTTCTCTTCTCTTCTCTTCTCTTCTCTTCTCTTCTCTTCTCTTCTCTTCTCTTCTCTTCTCTTCTCTTCTCTTCTCTTCTCTTCTCTTCTCTTCTCTTCTCTTCTCTTCTCTTCTCTTCTCTTCTCTTCTCTTCTCTTCTCTTCTCTTCTCTTCTCTTCTCTTCTCTTCTCTTCTCTTCTCTTCTCTTCTCTTCAAACTCCTCTGCAGTTAGGCAGAAGTCTTCCAACAGCATTTAGTCTTTTCCTGTCTTCCTGGAGGAAGGATGCTGGAGGAAGTAGGACCAGTGAAGAAAGCAGAACAGAGTTGTTCTGACTAGTTCACGTATTCAGCATTAAACTGACCACATTTTTTGTCTGTGAAGGAATGCTTCCAACACATTAATGGATAGGTTTTGGTAGGTTTTATCTGTGTTAAAATAGCCTGCATAAGTAGTATCTATACAGCCTCTTCATTTTGGGGCATCAATGGCACTGTTTTTCCTTCTTTTCTTGGCTGTGGTCAACAGTTATGTAGACCC
The DNA here is from genome assembly GCF_000690775.1 of Eurypyga helias. Classification (NCBI taxonomy): domain Eukaryota; kingdom Metazoa; phylum Chordata; class Aves; order Eurypygiformes; family Eurypygidae; genus Eurypyga; species Eurypyga helias. The sequence goes on from NW_010254058.1 coordinate 9,446, forward strand.
CATAAAACGCAAATTATTTATGGAGTCACTTGTCAGTTAAAGCAAAAGAAAATCTATACTATTCAGAAAATTAGACTGGATAAGCTCACCTAGAACTGCATGTACCTATTATGAATTATATTTTATACTTTTTGTCAAGAACCTTAATCTTTTCTAGAATGATAAGCAGCTCATAAAATACTAGGAATTTTCAAAGACAAAATATTAGAGGGGTCTTACTCTAGGAGCAATACTTGTTCAGTTTAACAGTTACTTTCAAATCCAGGCACTATATTTAATGAGGACTAGGGTATGTTAATAAGACCTGATACATTATTTAAGGTCTTTAAATGATATAAGATGCTTATCTTAGCTCATACAATTCCTTTTAAAAAGTGCCAACATTCACATATGTTTAATTAAGGGAAAGGCTGTCATCATCAAAACATTCGCAGCAATGACAAATAACCTGAATAACTCTTCGACTCTCCTACCTGCTGTACTACTTATGTTCATGTTAAATTTAGAGAGAATTTCAGAGATATGTGGCAAGGCTTAGCAGTACGAGTAATAGCTGCTTCTTAAGGTAACAATAAATCATTGTGAAAACCAAGTATCTCTAGTTTGCTGCATGCAAGAGAAAAATACATGACACAAGGAGGTTTTGCTTTACATAAAGTTTGCAGCTAAGCTGAAAAATACAGACTTTTCTGTTGTAAAAAAATCAGCAATAATAAGAGGCTATCAAATTCATAAAGGATTATTTGTTGGGTTTTTTTTCCCCTTGTAATACTCTTTATGCCTTAGTTCTGCCATCTACCTTATGTTCAGATCAATACCATCTGGTCTTTAGAAACACAGACTTGTAGAAAGCCTGACTAATTTTTCTTCACAAGTGGGTGAAACTCAAAATAAAAATGTCTTTCCATCCATAAGAGAAGGACAGGCCAAATTAGGCTTATAAAGGAAAAAATCCATTTCATGCTTCTTTAAAGGAGCCTTCATCCTTACAGTCCCTGCTTAGAGGCAGCTAAGGGAGCTAGCTGCTTCTCATGTAACTTTCAGGTGCTGTAATCCTTCTTTCTCCACACCAGGATAACCAGCTGACTTGGATGCCTGTGACTTCCGTTGTTTTAAAACGGCAAGTCTGATACTGCATCACCACCATTTGGATGGGTTTACAAAAAAGGAGTATTTTTACACCAATTATCTTCCTGTGATGTAATGGACATGTGTGTAGTGTCACATTTTGGCTATTTCACTAGCTTAAAAGCAAAACATTCAGTAGATGACTTACGAGTGTAGGACTTCCTTTACCCTCAGGACATGATACTCTGCCCATTTGTTTGCTACAGTTTGGAATTTATAATTTATAGTCATACTATTTCAATTTTAATATTTCTCTCAAAAATGAGAAATTGCCAAAAGGGCCGCTTTTTTTGCTTTTCCCTGGCTCCATCAGTGAAGGAGCACTGGAATTGCCCTGGCATGCTGTAGTCATCCCACAAATCTGTGGTGTGTGTTTATGAACTAATGCCCCCATATCCCTTATCGTGTTCTAACAAATCCTGACTCTTCTTTAATGATAAAGTACACATCAGTCACACCTGAGATCCTTGCTCTTTGGGAATATTTATAATATTGATTCTTCAAGCTAGAATCTCTCACTTCTCATAAAACTAATATATATATTTTTTTAAAGGGTTGAAATATTAATATCTCAATGTCCTGTGTGCAGCTTGCTCCATTGTTCTAGCTTTGTATGCTTGAGAATTACATCAGGCTATTTAGAATAATGTGAGCCTTTAATGATTTTTTTTTTTTTAAATATTAGTGGAAAACCAGTATATTTCCCTTAGCTTTCAGAAATGGAGTTGAGTGTTTTCTGTATGATGGATGTACATACATATGCAGACACTTACTTATGGCTGCAGCTGCAAGATTTTGTCTTTAATTAACAAAACAATGAGAGTAAATGGCAACAGCTTGTGAAATCATAGATCTGAGCACAGGGTTGATGCCACAGACACCATCTCAGCCACTGAGTACAGTATCATGTAGTCACAGACACTCATAAGTCTGACAGTAAATGCTGAAGGATCTACAGAAACGTTTGACATGCTGTGACACACCTGTGGTCTCAACCAATGTAACTACCACACACAAGAAAATTCAGAATGTAAAGAATACTTCTGAATCCAAACCCAGCAATTATTTCAGCACTGAACACAGGTAAAAACATGTCCAACTAACAACGGAGAAATTCAAATGTTAGTTGGAAGCCTATCACACACTATCTCTTGTTATAGCCAATCTCAAAAGCATCAGGGGAAACAAATTCAGCCATCAAGTTTCTCTCACTGTGAACACATCAAAAGCATAAAAGTTTTCCAGCCCCATGAACAGTCAGAAGAAACAACAAAATTATATGGATATATCAAATAATATTAATGTAACAATATATCAGACGACAAGTTCCTGCCTCATGTTGCACACCCTGACAGATTCCAACACATCACGAGCATAAGAACTCACCTCCCAATTTAATGTTCTATCCCCAAGAATTCTTCTTTCTGTGATGCAATTCTTCCTATTAACTTGGCTATCCCTTTGTTTGTAGCGCACAATACCTAGTTTGGTTGCAATATTTTTCATTGCATATATTCTCCTAAATTTTTTTTCTGATTTCAGAAAACAGAATTTGACTTCAGTTGAAGCAAATCCCATCTGAAAATCATGAGTCTTTTCTTACACATGGGTCCTCTTACTACCTCTTTTATATTGTTGCATTTTGACTTTAATGTTTTATTAGCAGACTTTTTATTTTTAATTAAGCTAATACACTTTTAAGAAGTGATAGCTCTCATCAAACTGACACTGATTCAGTATTTTTTTTCCTTAGGAAATCTTTTTTGGGTAAGTAGCAATTTTCAAGATGATCTGGAAAGGAATTTAAGCACAGCAATACACCTTATTAGTTTATGTTCTCCTCCTGCAGAACATATGATGCCCATAATGATGCCATCACATTCCAGCTTTTATGGAACAGCTGGTGGCTTGAAGTGTCCAGGGCTGCACAGCATTAAAAATAGCCAATTTTGAGATGCTTGTTAAAAGGTGAAAATTGATAGCTTTATTTTTTTGTTTGTTTGGTTTTTTTCCCCCAAGATTATAAACTCCATAGAGAGAGAGAGTATTCACAATCTAAAATCATAAAAAATACTAAACTTCGAATAAGCTTATGTGAGTTACATAGTTAGAATGTAGGAAATTCACAAATGTTAAAAGTATAATTTCTAGAATACTGAGCTGTGTAAAAAACATCTTGGGTGTAGTATTGATCAGCAATAATTCTGGAAAGCTGAGATATTTTTGAGCCATATTCCTATACATAGGCACCCACTTAAGCATTTTTTGTGCTCACTTGCCTATAGTTTTGATACAATTATGAACATAGTTTTGCTGTGATTTCATCTAACTCTACCATCTGTGTTTAGTTGACTTCAATCATACTCATGTTTCTCAAGTGAAACCACACACTAACCAAAGCCAGTTTATTAAAATCTTTATGTCCTTCTATAGGTTTCTAAGCAACTTACAGGACACAAATTGAAAATGAGGTGGGCTGTCAAGCCAAGATTACTACAGGGAATAAGCAAAGCTGGCTCTTGTGTTGTTGCAAAACTTCACAGAAACATAGTATCACAGAACAGTTTGGGTTGGAAGGGACCATAAAGGTCATCTAGTTCCAACCCCCTGCCATGGGCAGGGA
>NW_010254058.1:13605-14284 GCF_000690775.1 Eurypyga helias
TGGACGCAGCACTCCAGGTGGGGTCTCACCAGAGCAGAGCAGAGGGGCAGAATCCCCTCCCTCGACCTGCTGGCCACACTGCTCTGGATACAGCCCAGGATACGGTTGGCTTTCTGGGCTGCCAGTGCACATTGGCAGCCCTTAAATAAAATCCCTAAAAAAACTTAAAGGTACTAGTTTTTAAGAATCAGGAGTGTTCAAGACCTCCTTCTTGCTTTTGAAAGATACTTTCTATGAGAATGAGTGAAAGTACTTAAATGCCTTCCACCTGTTCATATCAGTGCTACAGAAGGTGCTGCACCTTGCTCAAACTCTCTTTTGAAAATTGTATTTTGGTTCTTAAACATTTACACGCTTGCAAAAACTTTATTCAAAGATTAATACAAGCAGGGCCTGTTAGAATGTGGTCATAAAAAATGATCAGAGATGTGATGTTCTCTTTAGCAAGTCGTCGTTCTGAGTTCAGGAGATGTATGAAAGTTTGGAAGTCCTATTTGGAAAATAATTGTCTATATGGTGATTTAGGTATTAGTTTTTTAGAGTTTTCTTTTTTACAGAGATTTCTTCAATTTCCCAGTTTGTGGTCTGGATCTACAAATGGCCGTATCAGCAAAATGTTTTCTAGGCAAGGAATTACAGCAGCAGCACTGGTATGAGCAGCCCTGAGGAGAAGAACTTG
>NW_010254059.1:0-687 GCF_000690775.1 Eurypyga helias
CTCACACTGCTGGAATTCCAGTGGAAATGTTGTTTTTTTTAACGCAAATAAATATGGAAGAGCAGGAACCGTCTCCCAGGCACCGGGAAGCAGCACGAGGCGCTGCGCTGGCCTGGAGCAGCACCCACGCCAAGCGCTGCTGCCCGGCTGGACGGGACTCGGACACCACCCACCTCGTGCCTGCTCCCCACCCGAGTTCTAATTACAGTCATTAAATCAGTGATCAGCTCTACCCGAGGACAGCAACCCACCCGCCCGGTGCCCAGCCCTCGGAGGAAACCTGCCAGGCGATGAGAATGGCCGGCACCAAATTCCAGGCTTTTGCCCTTCTCCAAAACACATCCCGCTTCAAACCGGAGTGCTCACGAAGGGGGATGGAGCAGGCAAAGTTCAGCACGGTGCCTGCTGGAACCGCACTCGGGCTGGAACAGGTTCACATCAGGAGCAGCTGATACTGCAACGGTGGAAATTAGGGCAAGTTTCTGGAAAATAACAGAATTTGTGAAAAAAGAAAGGCTGCGTAAGCCAGCAGTCGCTGCGGAGACAGACAAACCCAGCCCCGCACAGGGCGGCTACGGAGGAACCACAAACCCCCCAGCTGAGTCTTTCCAGAATCCAGAGACCCCCCCTCAGGTCACCCCCTGCCCCACCGCAGGAAGCAGCAGCTTTCCTGCACCAGCCCTCTCC
>NW_010254059.1:746-15766 GCF_000690775.1 Eurypyga helias
GTGGGGGAGCCCACAGGCCCCCACCCAGCCGTGCCATGGGGCAGAGGGGGACACCGGGGCTCCGCGTTGAGTAACACGTCAGGAAGCTCCAGCAGCTCCGGGCAACGTCACAGCCCCGAGCGTGAACCTGCGGGAGGGAAGGGCACGGCGGGCCAGCCGGAGCAGCACGCGTTCCCAGCCGGGGCTGAGAGCAGGGGTGTGATCCAGCCAGGCACTCATCCCGCACCGCTGGACACCCGGACGCATCTCCAGCGTTGACTTTGCCACACTAAATCCCATTTATTTTGTCCAGCAAGGCGATTCCCAGCCTCATGTTCGTGACTCTTCATGCCAGTGTAGGGGAAAACATCCCTGCATCTTCCCTGGAATGTCCAAGGCCAGGCTGGATGAGGCTTGGAGCAACCTGGGCAAGGGATGGTGTCCCTGCCCATGGCTGAGGGGGACAACTGGGTGGATCGAAGGTCCCTGCCCACCCAAACCAGTGGGTGACTACCAAAACCCCGTTACACCGCAGCTGTACGAACAGAACTGGTGTGTTTTAACACCAAACCACTTACTACTTCAACACGGCTTGTACGTGACACGTGACAGCGTGGCTGCACGGTACAGCCGTCCCAACAGTCGGCTGAAGCAGCATCCCCACGGTCATTTGTGCTGCCCCCACACCCTCCGCCTCCCAAGGACTGCGACCGGGGAGCTCAGGCTCAGTACCGGGTGGCACCAGGGGAGCTGCTGACAACCAGCCAGGCACCCGCAAACGTGGGTAACGCTAGGATTTAACACCCCAGCTGTGCACAGCACTCGAGGGTGAAAGGGGTGAAGCCCCCAGGAATACCTGAAGCGCCCTGGGTGCCAGTTATAAAAAACACGGAGGTAGTCATTGAGCAAAAGCTCCGATGGCTGCACTGTCAGGAATACGGCCGGCCCAGAGCGTGTTGATTACGAGAGAAAGCCCGTGGCACACCCCAGCAGGAAAACCCACCGTGCGAGAGGAGAGGTGCTTGTCACGCTAGGGAGCGGGATCCAAGGACCCTTCTCACTCCGGGCACCAAGCACCGCCTGAGCTACCGGCTCACTGGTGGGCCGTTTCCCAACCTCACGCCCAGCATCACACCGAACGGACTGCCCACACACTGAACGCGCTCTGAACACAACCAAGGTCACCAGTAAAAAAATAAGTATTTTATTTCTAAAAAGGGAACGTTCCTGGCTCCTCTTCAGCGCATTCAGCCTTCATCTTCTTCTGCAAGTGCAAAGCACACGGTTAACAAGCCCTGCGCAGTCACACGTGACAACACAGGAAGGGAGCCCGCGTATCCCAACAGGCCCCACGCCTGCCAAACGCTCTCCCCATGAGCAGTTCCCATCTCAGGCCCAAGATGATGCGAACGGCGCTCACAAGACCTGAAAGGGCTTTGTGCTGTACTACCCCAAAGCCAAGAGCAGCAGTGACGCATCGCACCCCATCCAACAGTTCACCGCCCGATCGCACCAGCTCCACGGGCTACAGGTTCAGCCGTGGCACAGCGAAGCCCCTACTTACCCACCACTCGTGTGCATGCTGCTCCTCACACGACATTTTAACTATCTGAAGTTCCCCCTTGTAATTAAGTGGTAAACCAGAGGGAAGATTTCAGTAATTCCAGCTCCACAAGTCAGTTTCTCTAAAATCACTGCTTGTGCTCTTGTATGTGCTAAATCACCTTCCAGGTTATTTTCCAAGTTCAACGCTCGTTAAACTATTTCAGAACAGTAGCTTTTAAACAACTTTTGGTTAGATTAACATCCAAGAAGCAGCTGCTCCATTGCTCCCATTTTTCCTTTATTGACAATCACCCACCCCTTTCACTGGAGCCTGAACACAGACATGGTTATTGCTCGTGTGACTGCCTAGAGCAGAGGACAGTTTATTTGACGCTGCAGGGCTGGAAAGCCTCCAACAGTGGTTAAATCTTGGCTGTACAAAAGATTCAGGAACTTTTATATAAAGCTGAGGGCAAGTTTCAGGCAGAACTACGTCATACACGGCAGGTGACAGCGCACTGAGCCCTCACCGCACCCGAAGGACATCAGGTACTCACTTGTTCTCTGGTTCTCCTGGTCCCTCCACCCATCACCGGGCATCGTGCTGAATGTGCTCATGCTCGGCTCCTGAACTAGGAAAACATGGAGAAGTTACACCCACGGTGACTCTGAAATCCTCTGTACAAACCCAGGTTTACAAAGGTATTGCTAACCACGGCTGCTCAAGACAGCAAGCCCGGCCAGAGCCCAGGTGCTTAACCCCACAGCAGGCACCGGGTTCCACACTTCTCACACGTGCGCTCGTACCAATTTCTCGGTGTTCGCCAGCTCCAAGCACTCGGGGACCGAACACCAAGCGCTCAGAAGCCTTTATTACATCACCCGTTCGGAACAAGACTGGAAGGTATGCTTACTTCCCGTGGATGAGCACTCCGGTTTCACTCAGCTTTCATCTTCACCTAAAGGATAACAACTGAAGTTATTATGGTAACACCCCAAAAACTCTGACCATTTCAAAACTAACTTAAAAATAAGGTTTTAAGATACATGGACTGATTAGTTACAAGGGGGGATGTACAAATTATTCCAACATCTTAAGTGGAAGAATAAGGGGCAGAAATAGGCTAGCCTGAACACTTGTGAAGAGATGAAGGATATGCAGGTAGTTGACTGTAGAACTGCACCTCGTCTGAGCACAAACCGTACCCACCAGTCTGAGTACAAACAAGTTTGATTGCAGCCAGAGGTATACTATCCCTTATGTGAAGGCATTGATTTTGTCAAGCTACTGCGACTGTTTCACCCTCGTTTGCCTCCTGTAGCGATGCCCTTTCTTCCCCCGGTGAAGGAGTGCGATCTCCCTGACTCCTAGCCGCCCTCTGGTTCAATAGTCCTAAAAGTGCTTCGAAAGCCAGAGGAAGACACTAGAGGTGAGCACTGTCAGCCTACTGCTCTTGCCCTCGGCAACAGATTCTTCCCTTCTGAAGACCCGGCCTTTTGCTACAGCTGAGGGCAAACTGCGCGGGCAGCAGCAGGGGGTGTCGTACAAGGTTCTGTGCACGCCCCTAGCTGGGAGGCGCCACGGGATCCGACCAGGCTGGGAGAAGTTCAAGTTTAGCCTCAAACCCACCACCTGGGTTTTCTCATGGCCCTCAGGAGCAGAAGTCTAGTATGCACGTTTTGTTTTCTATGCCATAGCAACAAACACCATGCATAAGGGATACTATATCTTTGTGCATCCTTTGAACACCCTAGGTTCACTTAGAGCCACGCTCCTCCCAACCCCCCCAGTTAGCTCTTCAGTACTGGTGTTCAGAAGCAACACTGATAGAGATGGGGTATTCACAGACCACTGCGGGATTGCACAGCCAAGTCCTAACATGTCAATCATTACCTAGCAGCAATGACAGAGGTGGGAGAAGGCCAATCCTCCCTTTTTCTCCTTTTCCAGTAAAGAGCCCCACTAGCTGGTACAGAGAGGGAAAAAAAAAATGTCTGAAGCTAATCAGCTAGTTCCAAACTTGCCAGTAGTGGAAGAAGCCACGTAGTTCCCCAGAACAGCATACTTTTAATGCCTCCTTCCCGACATGCTTAGCCTCATTTAACATAATGGCACAAAGCGCTGGCCTTCCTGATCGTGTCACTGCAGCTGGCAATGATTAACAGAAACATGCAACCCCATTACTGCTCGAGCCCTAAAGCTACTCACAGGCCTCAGTGTTTAGCTATAGGGGAGAACTGCAAGCAAATCAACACTCTGTATATGCTTAACGTGACAGTAAAGCCCCCATCGACGCTATGGTGCGCTCTCTCCTGACAGCACCAGTCTGACTGAGGGCCTAGCAGGTACGCATATGTATTCTGACACCACACTTCTGAGCTTCAGGTAAGCTTTTGAGAAAAAGTGTATTTCACACACAGATAAAACCAAGATGAAACACAATGCAAGCACTTTAATGTCATTTCTTGTACCCACTTGTTACAGACTGACCGAGCAGACATGGCTACTTGCGTTTCAGTTTGCTACCGCACCCAGTTTCATTACTGCAGTCAGAGCTGGTATGAGACCCATCGTTCATCGCTTGCTCCAAGAGCGTCAAAAACCTGCGAGTTCAAGTACGCAGAATGAGGCAGGTGTGCCAACAACCCCTCCATGACATTCCTGCAGCTCAAGTATCCCGAGCACACCGGAAAAACCAGTCAGATCCGAGCACTGGTTTAAAGATTAATAATTCAGGTTTGCTACGCGACAGCACGCACACTGCCATCAGTTTTGCTACTGAATTCTAGTCACAGGTAAGAGTAAGCCATCAAGGAAAGACAAACTGACTTTGTGACAAGCGGTGTCACTGCTTGACTAGCCAAGAGTTGGGCCACACTCACTGCGGTGTAACCAAAGACCTGTCGTTACGCTCCTAAAGCGTAGCTGCTCCTTCAAGCTTTCAGTGGAACGCGAAAAGGTAACTGCAGCAGAGGGGAAAGGCTGTCCAGCAGATCCCCTGTTCACCAGCAAGTCTTGCCTGGAAGGTGACACAGAAGGGTCCAAACGTTGACAATACCAGAAACACGTATGCAAAGCAGAACTTTGCAAGAACAAGCAGGCAAACACGTTACGACACCTCTGAAATAAATTGAACATCAGACAAGAGCTAGATCATGTGCTGAAACGAGGGACCTTGAAATTCAGGTTCAAGAGGTAGTGCAAAAGAGCTGGAGATCAGCTTGTCTGGATGTCTGGAAATGCAAGCATGGTAATTCCTGAAACGCTACATTCAGTATTTCTACTAACGAAGAGTTGCAAATTACATCCCCAAGACTGATGAAAAATGAAGCAGAGCATTACGCTACCGAGATGACTACGAGGCAGAAATACAGAATCTCATCACTGTCAATTAAAGGCAGAGGAATGCATTATGCTTGTCAATCAAGGATTAAAATAAGACAACTGAAATGTCCAATAAGCTCTACGAAACTACTTACAGGGATACGGATTCAAGCACTCATTTGTATGTCCTTAAAAATACTCCAAAGCAGTCTCCAAGCTGACTGAGCACAAGCGTTGAGCGACTACCGCGTAGCGCACACGAGGCTAGAGCAGCGACTACTAACGCCTTTCCTACTGAGCCAAGACTCTGCAAAGGGATGCGCTGCAGATGGGCTGTTCTGTCTCACCAGACGAGTTTTAACAGTCCTTTTCTAGGCACGGATAGCACCTGGTTGACTAGTTAAGTGAGTCTAAGATCACATTCCCTCTTCCCCACAGAGCTCATCTAAGAGTATCTTCATTACATCAGAACTAAGAGAAATCCACACAAGCCGAGTCAATATGTACAAAGGAATCGGGTCTGGAAATACTTATCTAAGAATCACAGTAAGTTGCTTATTGACTGAACAAGACAAAGCTTAAAACCGAAAACCACGCAGCTTTGATGCAAGCTTAACATACAGGTATGAGGAGTGCTGCACTGTAATTCCACAGTCAGAAGTGTGATGTCAGAATACCCACAGGATAAGATTACATAGAAAGTCACCAAGTTATATTATATTGCTTGTTACCTACCTGTACGCAGTCGGCAATGAGAATCTCGGAGCAAGCAGGAATACTACATCCGGGTCCTAATGTCCATTGCCATTTGTGGTACTACGTTCCTCACAGTTATGAACTGCAGAAATGCTGGCTAAGTGCAGTTATGTAGCAGGCCACTAGTTTTAAAGTGTAAATTGCAGTCTCAAACTCCAGCAAAAACTTGCTGCCACAGTAAATGGTTGCCAAGGAGAAGCCAAGATTTTTTTCTACCACAAAAATACCACAAAATCTCAAAAGCAGTTTCAGTTTCTCATCAGCTGAATAAATGATTAGTGTCATGTGGCTACACCCGAAGATTATTCTGTATTCACTTCTGCAAAAGTGTCAGGATGTAGGTATAGCACGACCAGGTTCTACATGCTGCGGTTTTGACAGACCGAAGTGGCAAAATGGGCTCAATTTTGATAAAGCAAGCTAAATTGCAACAGCCAATGTCCTCCAAGTCCAGTACAAAAATGTGTCATGTGATCCAGACCATCCAAAAACAGGTCTGACCAACAAAGCGCTTTTCTAAATGGCTTTAAAGGTTCAGTTATATAAAACTGATTGTATGGAAAAAAGTCCAAAAACCTCGTAGGAACAGATCCAAGGAACATAACTTTCTCACCTCCCACATTTAGCAACTTTATCAGATTTTAAAGTTGACATGTTTGCCAGCTTTTAAGACACCACCTTTAAAAGGTCTTGAGAAGAAGTTGGCTAGTTAGTTTAATGCCTGTTTAATACAAGCAACTCTAAGCAGAACTTGTTTTAGACATTCTGCTTATGCGGCTACAAGGCTCGATTTTTCAAAACATCGGAAAGTTTGGTTAACCGCCCAATCTTTGAGTATATTTACTATTCATGGTTTTGCAACTCAGCTATGTTTAATACCTAGCAACGGTAGCTTACGTACAAAACAGGGGTACCAAAAGACAACCTCTGTAAGGTACAAGGACATCAGCATCCTTCACTCTTCCAAGTTACAGAACTACAAAAGAACATACTTTAGGATATGCACCAGCATCTCTTTAATAAAGAATGACATGTAATCTGAAAAATAAACTGAAAAAAATTAATTTAATGTTTACGTTCAGAATTCCCCATCTCAAGACACCTCCACCTTTTGCGGGTGTCCCAGGAACACCCTCCAGAAAACACATACATCATTTCATACTACTTCAATAAAGCAAATGGCATCGGTACTGCTGATTTTTAAACTAAGTATCCAATACAAGTACTCCCAAATACTTGGTCCGCAGTTTAGGAACTGCCAATTCGGAATTTCCTGAAGAGCAATTAATTGTTGTAGCATGTTATCAACCCCCAAACTTTTCTGGGAAAATAAGCAGCATTCACCAAACCAGCTGAGTCGCTATTTAAGCACTTAATATTCCAAGTCAGTGTTACCTGGTATCAGCATTTACAATACGCTGTTTTTTTCATTTAAGGAGTAAGAGCACTTTAAGTACTTCAAGAGGGATCATCTGCACTCTAAATACAGCAGTCAGACACTGAAGTTTTAACCGCAGAGAAAATTTAGTATAGAATTTAGAATTAGCCAATGCTTAGCACAAGGAATGGAAAGATCTTTGGAAGATTAAAGCTGCTCACAGAATGCTCGGCAGTTGGGGAATCGTGGGAAGGTAACAGCCAAACTAAGTTTACCTACTTTGTGCCAAGCAGGTTGATGTATCCTGCATTAACACCAAGGCATTTTACGCTGGGAAGTCACGTTCCCAGCTTAGCTGGTACAATGTAATAATAAGCAAAGCAACTACCTTGAGTCCAGAATGCTCTGAAATTCTTCTGGGGCTTAATAAAACGAACAGCAAGCTAACGAATTCATCAGATCTTCTACAAGAGAACCTTAAAGGGAGTTTATTTGTACTGCGTAGTATTAAACTCCAGATTCAGGTACTAATTTTGATGCATTGTCTCCAAACATCAATAATAAAAGAGCGATAAAGATCATGCAAGCAAGCTAATTTCTGTATTTTACATACAGGCTTTTAGGCTTTGCCCACCAGCTACACGATTTAAGTATAGTTCCTGCAGTCCCCATAATACAAATCATTGTATTCCCAACTATGCAAATTAGTCCGCTCAATTAGCATGAGGACATGAGCAAGTTAACCGTAACCACTCGAGTAACACTTCTGGTCTTTTTGCCAAGCAATTTCAGGCAAGTACACAATACAAAGCAAGGCCGGATCCTGTCACCTCGGACAGCTTAAGAGCATATAAACATCGCATTAGCAATCCTTTAGTTAGGAAGTCAGCCAATACATGTAATTCTATGAATTTATTTTAGAATAACCATTGCTAGTCTTCTGCTTAAAGTCTTTAAAAGATTCCAAGCAGTAACTGCCAAGGTGGCAAGTGCTACCATCCCACCACCCATTATCCGTAGCTAAAACACCAAATTCGTTACACACTGCACTGCCTGCAGTGTAGCTTTAATTACTGCATCTTACAGCACTTGCAAGATTTCCATTTGCTTCCTTATTGCAGCACAATTAATGCTCAAAAAAAAAAAAAAAATCTGCACCTACTGCAAAGTTAGGCTACTGTTTGCCCCAGTCTTTAGCCGGAGGCATCACGGGAAGAGATCTCCCTCTTCCCTGCAGTTCCACACCCGGTCGAGTTTGACCTCTAAAGACTGTTTACTGCGGAAGGTGTGGTACTTAAGCCTCGTATGTTTAACCACGAATGGCAAGAAGAGTTACTACATTTAGTTTTCTATTTATTTGAAGCACAGTAAAAAAAAATGTCGGTACACTTTGGGAATTCAGTGGCACACGGTACACTGCCATCAAGTTAGGGACGTTATACATCAAAAAAACAGCTAAATTTGTTTTGAAACACTGCATTACATAATTAAATTGTACTCGCCCAAACAGACCACTTACAAATATTAGGTCAGTAAGTTTCTAACATCCATAAAAACGTAGCTTTCTTACTAAAATGCAAGAATTAAAAAGTCGGTGTCTAAACAAGACAGACAAAAACAAACTGGAATGAAACTACAGGTCACATCTAAAATCGGGGCTTTTTGTTTGGGCCTTCATATTCTTCTCTCCCTCTACCATATCCTGTTGGTGTTCCAGGCCCCATTCCTCTAGGGCCCTGGCCACCCACGGGCCCCGCACCTCCCTGCCCAAAGCGTTCAGGACGCTATTGGAACAGAATTAACAGTTCATTATATGTAGTTGATGTCCATGTGTGTTAAGTATATATTTTTAGAAGGTTCCGCAGTCAAGGTTCGTCGATACAATCACCATTGAGCCGATCCACAGGTACCGGGAACATAGAAAGGAAAAAAGGGTAATTTAAAAATTAGTTTATTGTAATACATGCCTTGAGGTATGTTCCCACTTGATGCATTCTCATACATCTGTTACAAAGAACAGATCCTCCCTGCAGTGCTAGAAATGTAAGCATTAGTGCAGATGTGAATTAACAACTTTTCCAAATGAGCTCTAGCAATTTTCAACCAAGTTAATGCAAACAGCTGGCAAACTTCTCACCTTTAGTGCAGTAAAAACTTAGATGACGTCGCTGTCATTTCCAAACAAGCCTAGCCAGAGAACGAATCTTCAGTTCACTCAACTCTGAGCTGACATTCACAAAAATGTCATCGTAAACAGAATGCCTACTCACCAGTTAATGGCATGTGCTGCAATAGAGACCATGTGCTTTTCGAGATGGGGTTAAGACTACGGTCTGCTGACTAAACTGCAGAGGCCTTAGGCAGTACCCAAAACTGACTGTGAGCACTACTGGATTGTAAGAAGAAAAAAAAAAGTGAAAAAAAGCTAACGACCAGTGATTTACCTAACCAACGCAATTGCTCGATCAAAAGACTTGCATTAGTTAAAATCCCACGTACTCCGGAACTGCAGCTGTATCATATGCCAAACTTCTTCAAAGAACTACAATTTATTCAGCGTTTCGAGTTAGAACTCTGCACAAAGGGTCGTGTGCATCCAGCCAATATCTCCCTTCCCACCCAACCCTCACCACAAGCTCTTGGAAAATTCACAACTTCACAGCGTGGAAAGGTTTCACACCAGGATGTAACAGCTAAATTACCCTGCAATAAAGCAGAGGCTTCAGGTGTTTTTACTAGTACCTCTAGTTACATGTACTTCACTCGGTTACTGTATCAGGAGGTGTGATCAGCAACCTACAGAACTGACAAATCATAAGGTCAAAGACAGCTTTAAACTTTCATTTCAAGCAAGTTTTCCACTACTGAGTAACAGAACCACAGTAGGTTGCTTGTTACAAAAAGGGTCTCCAACTGAAAATTCACACTTCACGTTCTTGACTTCTGAAAGTCAGTTTCAATCCTTCCAAGAACGGAATTTCAGAAGGATTACCTAGGTTTTTTCTGCTTGATTCATGGCTGCTTAAGCTTAGCTCCAATTCTGTTTAAAAGGTATCAGCCCAGGAACTGTGACAGCACTGTGTGGCAGAGATCCCCATCCTAAGAAACTCAAGGCCATTAAACCATCTTGCTGTCACACCTTTCGACCGTATCACGTTTTCAAGGATTACCACCAGTTCAGCATGCACCTGCACCATGAATTTCAGGAGAAAAACGTACACAGCGTTCACCACGGACTGCCTAGCTGTTCACAGGAAACTTAGGAACTGCTTAAGTATCAGTAGATTATAGAGACATTAAGGCCAACGGCACTGTCTACTGAATCGATGTTGCTCTGCAAAGTTGTTATTCCAAAGATAAGGTTCCCAAAAAAACGGAAGGTACTTGACAGGCTACTATGGTAGCTCACCACGTTAAGCCAGAGGCCTAAACCCACCCAAAAATCATTTACAACAGCTTGTGCTACAGAGCACACACCCTTTCAGGAGCGTGAAAGCACACTTGTATTGCCACCTAAGCCAACAGATTTCCATCCTACCCGTTCAGCATTTCTTTAATCTACATCCGTATTGCTTCAGTGTGGTAACACCAAGCCGGCTCAAAGCCTGTTCACACATGTAGTGTGCCAAAAATAATACAGCTTGGAAACATACCTCAGAACACGAGATATGCCGTAACTTTAACAAACTCCCTACGCGGTCATGCCCAACACGTGAGAACAAGAACGGGCTATCATTCTTTTGTCAGACAGGAAACACAAAATGGCTACAGTCAAGGATCGCTGGAACGTGCCTAAAGCTGAAAAATAGCATTTCTGCTCTTCTACGGCAAACATCAGCATACAGTGTAAGTGATATGCTGTTGACCACTCATTACTTCAGTAATCTGCTGCTTAAATAGACGTGAGCGCAGATTTCTGCATTAACAGCATACCCATAACCAACATGCATCAA
The DNA here is from genome assembly GCF_000690775.1 of Eurypyga helias. Classification (NCBI taxonomy): domain Eukaryota; kingdom Metazoa; phylum Chordata; class Aves; order Eurypygiformes; family Eurypygidae; genus Eurypyga; species Eurypyga helias. Next base: position 11,683 of record NW_010254059.1, read on the forward strand.
TCCTAACTAGGCTTGGAAGGGACAAAATAAATGCAGTATTACACACTGGGAAGGAGAACAAAAAAAGCCTGTCCATAAATGCAGAATGTCAAATTACTGAAAAGCTACTACATTATGTATTTTCATTAAGAAATTTGTCAGGTTCTCTAGAATTGATAAAAGTCCTTCCAAGCCTAACAGTGACGCAGAATTTCTAAAGTCCAATGAAGTCAGAGTTAATTGCAAATATGCTTAAGAGCACATCCGAATTCACTTACAATCAACTTTTGACTGATTATGCTACCAGAATGGTTAAGGACTAATCTAGTACTACACACTGCCACACTAATCTTCACGTTCCACACCTGCCAGAAGTCAGCAGTTAACAGTGCCATGTACACAACCATCCGAACACTGGTACAGAATTTCCCAACTGCAGCATTTCCCTTGTGCTAAACTAAAGCCACCACAGGATACATTACCATGTCACTTCCCATCATAGAACCACTCATGGCTGCTTGGCCAACTCCTGGATTAGCTTCATAACCTATGCCGCCACCACCTCCGAGAGGTGGAAATTTCTGGGCTGCAGAAGCATAAGGATCTAAGAAAAAGAAATATATAATCATATTCTGACAACTTCTAAGTCAACCACATGAAGTAATTATTTAAAAATTCTTTACCTCCCATGTTCATTGTGGTGGCACCACCCATTCTCATGTCTCTCTCCCTCTGCGTAAAAGAAACAACTTTCAGCACAGAAACCCAACTCCCCAGATCCCTACCTTTCAGGAAATAAACATGCACAGCCATTACACCTATCCCTACCTTTCAGGAGATAAACATGCACAGCCATTACACCTACACACAGACACCGCATTATCTAACCTGAAGGAAGCAAAACGCATCAGCCTTGAAAACGCATCCCAACAAAACCTGGAAATCCCTGAAGACGGGAATTTATCCACAGAACATCACGATTTCACTTACTGGATCCATGTAACCCATTCTACTGTAATTCTCTTCCCTCTGTCTTCTCATTTGTTCTTCCATCTCCCGCTGACGTATCATCATTTCCTCTTCCCGCCTGCGCCGCTCCTCCTCCTGCCTGATATTCCCAAAGCAGACTGTTAAACCTCAGCAGTGTAACATGGTAAACCCGTCTCACGAACATCACCACTCACACGACCAGCTTCAAAGACACTCACACTCTAGTTTCCCCACACACAACCGAAGCAGCAACGGTGTTTGTTGAACAGTAAGAGCTTTCATCTATCAGTCACTTTAAAAGGAAACAAGTGTCATGCTGAAAAAAAATCCCACAGAAGCCAAACCAACCTCAGCTGAATTTCCTTGCGTTTCTGCATTTCTTGATTATGGAGTTCTTCCATACGCCTCAGCTCTTCCTGACGCCTCATAAGGTCTGCAGAAATGAAGCTTGTCAGCAGCTGTTGTCAAACACTCATGTCAGGTTTAAACTCAGATCTGAATCACACCGACCTCATCTACACGCTGGCACCTTCTGAACGTCACCAGCCTTAACGACACTCAACAGAAACTGAAAATCCACCAGTTATTTTAAACCCGACATTCCCAAGTTCGCAATAGGAAGCAAGAATTTGTTCATGAAACCATTAAACAGCCACGCATTTAGTGTTCATAGCAGAAAGGTGATGCAGGCTGCAGAGCCCGTTACCTTGACGCAAGAGGTTTGCCTGATGCTCGTGATAAGCATCTTCCATCTCACTTTCAAGTTTGTCCTTGGCATCCTTCATGTTTTTTGCCACTTGGTCTCTCTGCTGTTTTTCCATTTCATCTAAAGATTTCCACCTCTGCGAATACTCAAATTCAAAACTGCCAGGCTGAGCAAAACGGGGAGGAGTCTCTCTTTCCAGATGCTCATTCAGGTTAAGTCTGGAAACTAAAGGTCAGTGTAAGATCACAAGCAGAATTATCAGGGAACATCAAAGGAGCCCTGAAAAGACCTCACAACTATGGGATGCCACACTTGCTGTGCCAGAATGCTGCTATCAGTACAGCATTTTACAGACCCTAAGAGCAGCATTTACTATCAAATCTACGACTACCATAGCAAATATGGAGACTCCTGCACTATCACATCCAAGACATCTTCCCACGTACAGGTCTACTCCATGTTTATCTTGTCCTCAACTTCTTCCTTAGACACCCCACTGCTGCCAACTGTCAGGTGTAAAATCCTTAAGCAAGATGGGCTTCTGCCCGAGTAGGTTCAGCTGCTCGAAACAGCATATGGAAACAGGCTTTTTTTTCCGTGCCAACGTAGCCCAAACACTGTGTGTCAAAGGCGAGTAATAATCTTCACTAACTTAAACAGTGTTCCAAACGCCTGAGGGCCAACAGCTTATTCTAGTGTACAAAGACACCGGAGCCTGAGACCCAGTAATATGGAACACAACTAGGAAAGTTCAAAAGCTTTACATGCCAACAGCTTATTCTAGTGTTATTCTAGACACCGGAGCCTGAGACCCAGTAATATGGAACACAACTAGGAAAGTTCAAAAGCTTTACATCAGCCAAGTATTCCAACGTTTTAGGGAAACTGTACTAATCTCCACTGCTTTCACAGACACTGCCTCTAAACTGCTTACAGTTCTTGATCACAGCAAGTCATGCTGAACACTTTCCCATTCAAACAAGACTGGATCTGCCCTGGCACTCCCTTTTGTCATCTGGGAAAACAGTGTTTCTACAAGAAACAGGTTTAATATACAAATCCTCCCCTAAAACTGCTACTTAGGAGAAGACTCCTATCTACTCTATGCCCAGTGGCCAGCTTCATGAGGCAAACCCACAGGCAACTGGGTTTTTTCAGTCATGGGCTAAGGTAAAATTTGACATAATTCCTCCTTTCATACCATAAAAAGTTCATAAATTCCCTGTGGGATCAATCAACACGAGATAGGCCTTCAGCAAGGTGACTGTTCTCAGCAACAGGGTAATCAAACAGTTGAATTCTGATTTTCAAGAGTTTTGACATACACCAAAAGCATCTGTTATCTGACTGCTATTTAGGGTCCATTGTTTATTTGCGATACCATGCAGAAAACTGCTTATGTAATGCTTAGTGAATACACCGAACAAATCGGTATGTTGTCTGATCTAAAAAACAAACTACTACCCCCAAAACCAGAACTGAAAGTACTACTTAAAGTTCAAAGCCTGTTTCTGAAAAACTGCTCCATCCCCTTCAGCCTGGGACAACAGTGGAGTATCTAGATACCCTGTATACCAAAAGGTGGTGCCTACTTTTGATACATTGGATTCTTCTGAGCAAGCTTTTCTGGAAGACCGTCTTCATCATCCAGTTGTTCCAACGGTTCCACAATAACTGGCCTAGGAGTGCTAAACAAACAAACAAAAAATACTCTTTTTACTTTTCCGTAAGAACCTCCAGCCTGAGAAACCAGACGCCAACAGGTTTATTTAGCCTAAAACAAAAAATCCAAAGCTGCAAAATACTTACGTTGTCAACAAAAACACTCCTTCAGTACACCGTTCAAAGGCTTTTCTGGCAGCTGGCTTTGACGCAAATTCAACAATGCCTTTTCCTGTTGATCTACCTCGATCATCTAAAAACACCCGCTCTCTCCACAGCCCCAACCTGGGAAAAAGCTTCCTCCAGCAACTCGTTGGACACATAGGGTGAAAGATTGCGCACTGAAAGAGCAGCAGCATGTGTGGCAAACCGAACACGAAGCTGGCGGCCCCGCATGGGGGTATCATCCAGTTCTGCCTTCGCAATTTCTGCAAGAGCTCTAGATTCCTGAGGAGAGTTTAAGATCCAGTTTTAGAAAACCACGTTGTAAGCTACGATCTCGTGAGAATTAAAACGGACAGACGCAGAGTACGAAAGCCTACCAATTTAATGAATCCGAAGCCTTTCCCCTTGTTGATAAAAACCTCTCCCGGCTCCCCATACTTGGCGAACAGTCTTTTAAAGTCTTCGTCTGTTATATCAGCAGGCAAGTTCCCAACAAACAACCGGCAACGCTGAGTATACGTCTTCTCCCCGGGCCGCCTCAGAAGCGACAGGTTTGCTTTAAATCCCTACGAAGAAGCAGAC
>NW_010254060.1:0-4064 GCF_000690775.1 Eurypyga helias
TTTCCTGACTGAACCCAGCACAGTTCTTAATGCTGAGGATATTGCTTGCGTTCTGAGTATTGCCCTTCAAAGTTATGGGTTTTGGCTCTAAGCTTCTGGTTGATAGTAATCCTGGTATTGTACCTGAGCATCCAAGGAGTGATGGACGTTGTCTAAATTGATAACTTCATACCATTTCTGTCAATTCCTGCTTAGGTAACCTTAGCATATTAATAAAAATGACCAAAAAATGGTTCTTTCAGTTCTCTCATTAGAAAGGATACCTTGTTTTCTATTCAAGATACACCTCTCTATCCTTGCGCCTACACCTAAAGAAAATCCAAGTGGGGGTTTGATTCACATTTCTAGGTTTTAAAATAGCTGTAAGCTCTTCCGTTATGTTGAAGGCACTGACAGTGTTACAGGATGCTCTGAACAGCCTGCAGTTGCCGTAGTTGTAATGAATGTATGTCTTCTGACATTCAAATTGACAGAGTTCCTTTTGGGAAAAACAGGTTTCTGGTTCATTTATCTATTTATTTATTTATTTTAAGAGACAGAGTGTGAAAAAAATTCTTGTAATGTCTTTGGTAGATAACACTAATACGTTCCAAACTGTTGTACCACACTTGGTGCACACTTAGTCATTATGATGATGTTTATGAGATACTCAGATAAACTTTACAGATATGTATATGTGTGTGTGTGTATATATACATATATAAAATTCCAAATGGAAAGTTCACTTTTCTTCTCAGACCACTAATTTCCTCTGGTGGCCCCCTGAGCCTGCCATATATTTTCACCTCGTAACCATGGCAGTGCAATAATTCTCAAGCTGAACCTTTTCAGGGAATGCAGCTTAAGTTTCACCAGCAGGAAGCATCTGACTGAAAGGCAAATCATGATCTTCTGGAGACGGGATGCATGCTGTGTAATTCTGAGTTCAGTGTGGATCTAGGGGGGGGACAGATTTAATAAATTCCTTCCCAGAGGCAGCTTTCTTTCTGCAGCCTGGTGTTACAATAGGTGTTTTGTTCAACTGATAAACTTCATTCTTTAGAAAATGCACAGAACTTAATTGTTAAAATCAAATAAAAAGTGCTAAGCACTTTCTACTGCTCTCCTGGTAGCCCATGCTGATTTAAAAGTTTGCATAATTGTCGTGAAAAAGCAGATGTTACTTGAATGCTTTTCCTAATGTTTAAGAAACTGTGAGACTGAAATACAAATAGAAAATTAAGGTATTAATGAGTGAAAGAGAAAAGTTATTGTTATATTTAAAACATTCTGATGGGTCGTAGATCCATAGCTCTGCAGCTCACTCAACCCTTAAATTGACTGTCATACCGTATGCATCATGCACTATCTATTCAAATAAAAATTGTAAAAGGATGACATGATAGTGATTGTGAGTTGTACTATTCTATGCACTCTGCATCTATTCATTTTGCCTATTCAAAATTTATACTATCATGGGTTTTTTTTTATAACACTTCAACTAGTTTGTCCCTGAACACTGAAAGACTGTACAAGCATACAGAGAACCATTTGTGTACAAGAGGCAATTACTCTTTTTTACGGGGATTGTTTCAATATTGTGAGTTACAGAGCTGTGCAGACATCAGCTGCTCTTCCATGGAAATAACTCTAATTTAAAATGCAGCAGGAGAGAACTACCTGAAAACATATTTCACTCCTTTATTCTGTTATGCATTTGGCCTTGATCCAGCTTACATATAAATTAAACTGGTTGTTTTCAAGTAATTTATTTTTGATCACATTTTTGTGCCTCACTGACAATAACAGTTTGCTTGCCTGATAATAACAGTGACTTGCTTATGCTCACTGCTGCCCTGGAAGATAAAGTTGTGACTGGACTTGATTTAGCCATGAGCAGTTACACCTTCCTGAACTAAGGAGTCTGTGCCTGAATTATATATTAATGATGTATTAACATTAACCATATATTAAGGCTCAGAGCAAGGATCTTTTAGAATATTTTACAGCAAAATAGGAGGACATCCATCACTGTCATTTAATCCTGCATGAATAAATGTTTTGCGATACCGTAACTTTGAGAATGTAGCCTTGTAGGTTTTTGCATGCCCTAAGAGGTTTTGTGTGCATTGGAGTAATGTCGTGTAGCTGGATTTAAACAGAGATGTTAGAGAAATGTTGGTAGCAAAAAATCTTGTTTTTCCAAGGAAACTGGAAAAGTACTTTTTTTGTAGTGAGTGTTTGTTTGCAGTGAATGTTTGCAGGCAAGTACTATGAGGTTTATTGCAGGTAGGATGACAAATTTCATGATCAGATTTTTAATTTTTTTTTCTTTTTTGAATGTAATATGCAAAACATAACTGTTAGAAGAATTGGTTTATTACAAAATTATTACATGAAAAATTTTGAATGTTCATATTTACTGATGAGAAAGCCATTTCTTTTGTTAGTTTGTGTTGTTACTTTAATCTGTTTAGTAAGTTAAAGCATTAAAATTAATCTAGTGGCTTGGCATCAGTTGGAAATACACAGGAAGTTTCTGAAAGACAGTATCAGTACAGAAATGGTCTTCTAATACTGCTTGTTGCTCTGGAGGGAAAAATACATTGTACAATTTTATAGGCTTGTAAGAAAACATTAGCAAGGATTCACTTCCTAGCTTTTTACTATACTGTTTATTATTGGCTATGGTCAGCAATTATGCATGAAAATATTCAGTGATTTGCAAATCATACAGCAAGCCTGTCTCAGAGAATATTTCATTTATACTTTCCATCCTCTTTACACCAAAATACTGTACTTTTATGTCTAGTCTGAGATCTCTTAGACTAGCATATTTTTTCATTGAATGTAAGCATTTTGAGATTAAATATGGGGAGACAACAGTTTGAGCTGAATTTGTAGGAATTAGAGGTATTTCTTTTTCAAAATTGAACACTTACTACAGTTGTGTTTTTTTTTTTTTTTTCTTCTTGAGGAAGATTCCAGGGGTGGATTTTTACCTTAAAGCACCAGGTTTTCACTAGTTAGGAATTTCTTTTTAATGTTTTCCTTAATATACATAGTAAGCATTTGTTGGAAACTAACTGCATCTTTTAAAATTATTATGACTTTAATTGTTTTCCCTATTTAACCATACCTTGTTCATTTTCTTGTTTATGTAGGAAGAAAGGCAAGATGTGGTTTAATTGCGCTCGCATCATTAACTTATCTGGGAACACTGCTGGGATATGAATCGTGAAGTGTGGGTCATTGTTATTTCATTGATTACTTGTGCTTGTTCAGGAATTATGCTGCCAGTCTTCTTCCTACTAACAATGCTCCAGGTAGTTCCTGAGACTCAGCTGTATTACAGTTAAGCTTAACTAGTGAAAAGAGATTGCATTCCTGTTGCAATAAATACTGAAGGTTTTGGATTCCTTGTTGCTCAAGAGGCATTTCCCACTCCAGTTTGAGAGGCCTCAACCCTCATATCAAATGAAAATTTGACTGGACACTTGCAACAATTGAAGTCACATCTTCTCTACCTTCTTACTTGCAAACAGAGTACCATCAGTTGTGAAAATAGTGTTTCCATTCCAACAGTCATTATGAAGTCCCAAAGGAAACTAAATTAGTGCCCAGAGCACATAAGGTCCTACCAATAGATACAGGGTGAGAAATGCTGATTTGTCAGGAAGATCATGTGTGATCGCAGGCACATCTGTAGTGAAATAGAAGGAGTCCCCTTGCCCCCACCATACAGCTTTCAGGTGAGTTTAGTAGATGTTCCTGGCATCTGCTGACAGCTTCTTCCTTCCAGGAATATAATTCTTTCATGGTACTTATTATAGATGGTCCTCCAATTAATTTTGTGATTTTTCTACTTCAATATGGTACCATCTAAAACTTTTCACAATACACAGTGATGATAATGACTGGTTTTTAATCCAGGATATTTCAAAAATGACAGTTAGTGATTTAATAGATGTGCAACCTGAATATCGTTAGGCTTGTTCTACAGGGGGAAAATATGAAATAAAGGTTCTCAGTATTTTTTGTGAAATAATTGCAGAAACATCCTGTACTACCAAAGTCACGGAAGA
>NW_010254061.1:0-243 GCF_000690775.1 Eurypyga helias
CCGCCGCAGCGGTGCTCAGCTCCGGCTCAGCTCCCGGCCCCTGCTCGGGGTTTTCCTGGCAGGTTGGAGCTGCAGAGCTCCCTGGCACTGGGAAGGATGATGCTAGTGCTCCAAACCCCATCCAGGAGCCATGCTGGGGAGGGGGAGGATGATTCAGCCTGTAACCCCTCTTCCCCTCCCCCCCTCACCTCTGATTTTTGTGAAATGAAGACGAAGAGCGTTTTCTCTCGGCATGTGCCCCCG
>NW_010254061.1:341-1124 GCF_000690775.1 Eurypyga helias
CCTGCTCCGTGTCCCATGCATATTTAATCCAGGTCTCACGGAGCCACGTGCTCCCGGCACACCTGGCGCAGGCCAGGCGTACGGCGTGACACGCTGGCTGCTAATTAATCTAACGACATGTTATTAAGCGCCTGGGATGCCTTCGGCACGGCATAATAATGATGCTCTGGGATGTTTCTGGACCCGGCGCTGCAGGCGGTCGCTCCCCTCCCGGGGGGCTGTGTGCCCACGGGCAGGGCAGGGATGCAGGAGAGGCCATCCCAGGACATGCTATTTCTCTGGGTTTCATGGGTGTTTTGCTAGAAAATGCAGCCGATTTAGGTTTTTTGTGTAGCCCGTCACCTCCTCTCACCTCTTGAAAGCCCTCGGCGGAGCTGACCCGTGCCCGAGGAGTGGGGAGGAAAGGATGGGCAACCGGGGGCCAAACGCCTGTGTGTGAGAGTGGTTTCTCTTCCATGTGAGTCACCAGCGAGAAGTCGGATCAGAGCTGTAAATCCCAGCTGTATCCTGCCCTTAAGAACTCTCCCTCGCCCCCGTCAATATTCCTGAGCCATCTCCCGAGTCGTGGGGCCTGTCCTCACGCAGCCCAAGATCTCCATCTGCTCCGCTGCTCTAAAAGCCTCCTGGATTTAGTGCACTCGGTGCCGGGAACGCTCTCCCTCATCCCTGCGCTTGCAGGGGGATGCTGCCGGCTGTCACCAGCGTCACCCGGGCAGAGCTGGTGCCACCGAGCAGCTTCCAGCCCCCGGCAGCAGTTGGGGTTCCAGGGCGCGGTGTCGGGAT
>NW_010254062.1:0-960 GCF_000690775.1 Eurypyga helias
ATGGAAATGCTCCATCCTAGGCCGCTTACCCCCACACGAACCAGCCGCTTCTCCATCCCCTGGGTTTCTGGGGGAGAAGCAGAACTCCCTTAAACCCCCTTTTTCCCGACTCGCTTCCATCCTTACCCCTTCCCAATGCTGCCTTCGGCTTATCCCCCTTCCCTGGGTTGCCTGCCCGTCGTCCTCCCGGGGTATCAGTCCTTATCTCCCGGTTATCTCTCCTGCTGCTAAATTCAGCCCAGTGCTGGGGTCTGGCCTGGGGAATCTGTGGGTAACCCCCCAGCAGTCCCAGGAGTTATTTCTCCAGCCGTAATTCCCTCCTGCCTCCAGCCCTTCTTCGGGTGTGAGATGGTTTTCTAGGATCCCTCCACGATCTGCAGAAAAAACGACAGCTCAGACGATTTCACACGCACCCCAAACCCTCTGTGGGAAGGGTATTTCACCCCGACCCTCCTCCCTCCCCCCAAGTGTTTTTGTGGGTGTCGCCACGTAAAGGCCTCCTTCACCATGCTCAAAAAGCAGCCCTTTCACCCCAAATTACCTCACCCCAACAGACCCCAAATCAGCAACCCAACTAACGTGGGGAGAAGCAACCATCACCCTGCCCCGTGGCTCTGGGAATTGCCTCCCCATCCCGACCCACGGTATTCCCGGTCCCCCCTGGGGGTCACCCCATTGTGCTTCCAGCTTCTCCCGTCTCTCCACGCAGGAAAAGCCGGGAAGAAGGGGAAAACACCCGGGAAAGGGGAAGTTTTTGTGGGTGCTGCCGTGGGTCTGCTCCCCACAAGTGGGTCTGGGCAGCATTAATGTTGGGGTGCAACTATGAATGCCCCCTCCCCCCTTTAAGTACCCACCCGTGGCCGGCCTTAGGGAGGGTGCGAACACGCGTGGGGCGGGCAGGGGGGTGGGAGGATCGAGCCAGCCCTCCTCCCCCTCCCTTTCCCCACCGTTTGCCTAATT
>NW_010254063.1:0-37297 GCF_000690775.1 Eurypyga helias
CTGCCTCCCCGCAGGAACGGCGTGTGCCCCGGGCCCCCTCCAGCATCGCCCGTGGGTGCACATCTGCCTCCCAGCTGTGCCCGGCTCCGCCCCCAGAGCTTTTCCACCCGCGCCGAGCCTCGTCCCCCCCGTTTCAGTGGTGACCGCGGGCTGCGCTGCAGGCGGCCGAGGGCTGGGCAGCTCGGCACTGCGGGGGTGTCGGTGGGACACTGCTGTGGGGCATCTTACTGCTGTCTAAGCCAGTGTCCTGCAGCCCCCCCGAACTGGGGTACAGGTGGGGACTTGGAGAAAATGACAGTTGAAGGGAGGAGACTATGAAACGGAAAAGCCCAAACACCGGATTCCTCTGGGATAGTAAGGGTAGGAAGCGGTTTGCCATGAGAAAAACAGAACATGAAGCCTGTTTCGGGGAGAGATGATGTCATTGACTGAGGCTGAGTGACCACCTGTGGGGTTTTTAACTGCTGATTTCTGAGCCCCTCAAGATTTACATGCCCCACAGCCCCTCGGGATTGCTATCCTTGCATGTAAATGCTTCCCCACACACACCCTCCCGTCTTCTTCATTTTGCTCAGTTCTTGCCTGCTTTTCCCTAAAGAGGAAGGAAAACAAATGTTGTGCTGCCAAGACCCTTACTCAAAACAGTCCTGCAGCTTTGGGATCAGGGTCTGACCGTTCAGCCAATACACAGTTTACATGTGTAAAGGCCAGGCTGGATGTGGCTTTGAGCAACCTGGTCTAGTGGAAGGTGTCCCTGCCCATGGCAGGGGGGTTGGAACTGGATGATCTTTAAGGTCCCTTCCAACCCAAACCATTCTAGGATTCTATGTTTAAGGCTGTTTTTGCGTCTCAGAGCGGGCACCTTTTTATTGTAGTGATGGCAGGCAGCTCCCCTTAGTTCAGCTTCTCTGGCTGATGCTGCGCAAAGTCCCTGTGCAGTGCAGGAGACCCTGCTTTCCTGTCCCTAACGCCCCCTCTGTGCTTCCATTTCACATTCCACTGAGGGCTCAAGATGGCTGCAGATAGAAAATCCACATGGATTGCCAGCTGTGGGGCGAGAGCTTTCAAGTGTGGATGCATACTGTGCATAGCATTTCCAAAAAGTAGGTGTTTGGGGCTTTTTTTTCCATTTAGGACAGGTAATAGACACCTACTTTCCACTGTCATAGCTTTTGCTGTCCTACAGCTTGCTTTGGCTGTGTCGTGAGAGAAGGACTTGAAAATCTTTCAGTGCTGGTGATGAAAAATCAGCAGGGTTGGGGAGAGTCTGTGCTGTGGGCATCCATCCCTGGCACCTTTGTCTGGGCTGTGGCTGGGGAGCAGCTTGCTGTACTCGCACTGGTCAGCGGCTGCTGCTCTGACTTCGCCTGTCCATCATGCCAAAGGAGTTTGCTGCAAGGCTGCAAAGGGGCTGGGTAGGAAGAATGTCCCCAGGTTGTTTTCACACCAGCTGGAGTCTCCTTTCATCAAACCTTCCTGCGTCAGGAAGATTGAGGCAGAGCAGAGATAAATAGGCTCCTGGGAGATTTGGGATGGAGATTCTCATCGTCTCGTTCATGTCTGTTCAGCACGATGGAAGCTGCAGCCTGTGTATCGATCCGTACGCTGAATGAAGTCATTGTGTATCCCCTGGACTCATGCCCTGAGATGGGGTCTCGTTCTGCTGCCTGACTTGTGTCTCCTCTGCGCTGGTGCCCTGCGCTCTTAGATGGGTTCGTGTCAGAGGAATGCGGGAGGAGCAGTACACTGCTGGGCTGCCTGGGCAGGATTTCTGTCAACAGCGTGAGCGGGAACAAGTGTTTGTCGGTGTAGGTTCAGCGGTACCAGTCTAGGTCTGTCCCGCTCACAAGGCACATGTTCTGAAGTCCTCCTCAGTGCTTGGGTTTGGTCTCTCTTTTCCTCTCAACAGATGCTACAGCTGCCACGGCCCCAGCCCCTGCAGCAGACATCTCCGCTTCTCAGGAGGTTGAGCAGGTGTTCGAACCGGCTGACACCTTGCCCTCCCGGAGTGAGGCAGCCGCTGTGCAGCCCGTCGTCGGGATCAGTCAGAGGGTGCAGATGAACTCCAAAGAGAAGAAGGACTTAGGCACACTAGGTACAAACGGAGGATCGTGTGACGGATCCATTCCATGGATTTGAGGCTCTGAAAGCAGTGCTGTGGCTGGATCTACTGCCTCTACTCTTGCCTCTTTCCTTTTTTTCCTTCACAGGGTATGTCCTGGGGCTGATCATGATGGTGATAATCATTGCCATCGGAGCTGGCATTGTCCTGGGATACATCTACAAGAGGTCAGTGGCTATTCTCTTCTGTCCAGAAAGCTGGTGCAGGCAGGGAACTGTGTGTATAGAGGAGGAATGTGTGAGCACTTGCAGACCCAGCCAGATGTGCCTGAAAAGGCAGGTAGAAGCTATGTTCTGATAGGGCACATTGTGCAAGAGTTTCACTGAGGAAAGAAGTATTGAGGAGTTAATCCCATTCTTCTCCATTTCACCCATCAGCCTGGTATTCTGTCCCATTTCAATTTTCAAACCACCCTCTTTATTTTTTGTCTCTGCGTGTGTGCGCACACGCCTTGGCGTGGCTTTTCCAGGTGCATCCAGGGGAGCTGAGTTTTACCTAAGAGCTGGAGAGAGCAGATCCCAGGTGCCCTCACAGGAAGGTTGTGATCAGAAAAAGAACAGTCCTGGCAGGCCACCTGCTCCCCTCGGAGGTCTAGTCTGGCTACCCTTAGAAGAGTAACAATTGGCAAACTCCTATGAAGCTGAATATCAAGGAATACTTTTTTTGTCAAGCAAAGTTCATTTTAGCAAAGCTCCTGCATGCTTTAAGGTCTGTTTTACTCACACTTAAGTTAGGATTCGTTCAGGCTCTTGACTGTGGTGGACAGAAACATTTCTGTAGCTCGGACGGAGGTTTGAGGTTAGCGGTAATTGCAAGCAGCTTGGTTGTAAGAGACAGGGCAGGATTAACAAATAGCAGTGAATGTTGCTGCAGCAAGTGAAGGCCCAGGCTCCCTCCTCTGGGAGGGTTTGTTCTGTATTTTGGCTGTTTGACAGCAGTCTGACACAACCAAGCAGAAGGAGCCCTTTCCCAAGCTGGGACATGTCCTTATGTAAGTGTTTATAATAAATGCCGACAGAAGAAGAAAAAAAAGTGGAGGGAGGAGTGTTACATAAGGGGCGAAACACAGAGCTGCTTGTCGAGGAATCTGATTTGAGGTGTTGCTTCAGAGAATGCTGCCTCGTGTGCTGGCAGAACGGCAGGCACACTGCGGCACGTTCTTAGGCAGTTTTGAAAAGCAGCCAAAATGCTTACGGGCTGACAGGAAGCCCCAGCAGCTCTGCCTGGTTGGGATGACGAGCCCCAGGAGGAGCGTGTGCTGTCTGTCCCACCTCACTCCCGTCTTCGGCGGGAAGAAGCAGCGGGCCAGTGCTGAGCTTTGTCCAAGTGCGGCTTTGCTGCTTCAGTCCCAGAGAGCTCACGGCAGGGCTGCGGTGCGGGTTTACTGCCTCCCTCTCCATGCCTTGCAGGCTGGCAGGTCTGGGGAGGGGTGCTGAGAAGCCTTTAATGGGTTGAGTAGCTTTTGGTATACACAGCTTTCCTGGAGACAACGTGCTATTAATGCCATTGAATTTTAAAGCAAGGCAGTTCTTCCTCAGTACAAATTACAGAGGTGTCGCCTCCCTTAGCAACAGGCTGAAGACTGGGGTAGGTTTGAGGAGCTGGTTGTGGCATTAAGCTGTTAGCTGCAGCGGCAGAAGGCAGGGCCAGCTCTGAGGTAAGCTTTAATGCTTTCAGGAAGGGCTTCATTTGCTATGCAGGTTGGTTTGCTGCAAGAAAAGGCAGAATCTGTCACCACCTCCGGTGTTTGTTGCTGTCAGATGAAGCAGGTTACGGAAGCCCTTTCCCCCAGCAGCGGGCTCTGTGCTGTCCCGCTGCTCCCCTGGGCCCGCACCAGGCCGGGCGCTGGGGCTGTGAGGTGCAAGGAAACGCCTGTCGGCTCCGTGGTTTGAGGGAGAAGCCTGGCCCCGCAGCCGTCATTCAGCGGCGATGGCAGGCAGTAAAGCCAGTTCACAGTGGAGGGACAGACTTCGCTCGGCTGCTTGTTTTTCAAAGCTGCTCAGGTGGAGCGCTCTGCTTACAGCAGGGAATGTTTCTGGCCCTTTATATGGAGCTGAAACGTCTGTTTCTTAAAGAGCAGGGTCCCTTCCTCTTCAGGGCTACGAAGATGATCAGAGGGCTGGAGCACCTCTCCTGTGATGAAAGGCTGCAAGAGTTGGGCTTGTTCAGCCTGGAGAAGAGGAGGCTCCGAGGAGACCTCATTGCAGCTTTCCAGTACCTGAAGGGGCTACAAGGGGACTGGGAGAGGACTTTTTACAAGAGCCTGTAGTGACAGGACAAGGGGGAACGGGTACAAATTGAAATCAGGGAGGGTTAGATTAGATATCAGGAAGAAATTCTTCCCAGAGAGGGTGGGGAGGCACTGGAACAGGTTGCCCAGAGAAGCTGTGGATGCCCCATCCCTGGAAGTGTCCAAGGCCAGGCTGGATGAGGCTTGGAGCAACCTGGTCTAGTGGAAGGTGTCCCTGCCCATGGCAGGGGGGTTGGAACTGGATGATCTTTAAGGTCCTTTCCAACCCAAACCATTCTATAATTCTATGATTCTATGATCCTTCACCTTGAGGGAGACTGCCAAGCAGCGGCACTCGCCCCACGCACACGTGTGTTTCGGTTTCTGTTTTAATCTAGGGGGAAAGACCTGAAGGAAAAGCATGAACAGAAGGTGTATGAGCGTGAAATGCAGCGCATCACGCTGCCCCTCTCAGCGTTCACCAATCCTGCCTGCGAGCTCGTAGACGAGAACACCATCGTGGTGCACACCAACCAGACACCCGTGGAGGACACGCAGGAGGGCAGTGGCCCGCTCATGGGGCAGGCGGGTACCCCCGGCGCCTGAACAGCTGGGGCAGGAGCGGCACAGGCTGAGCAAAGCCTCCAGCTTCCCACCGTGAGTGCGGGGCTGCGTGTGTTCATTTCTATTTTGTTTTCTTTTTGATGAAAGCCAGGTGAAGGTGATGCAGGGGGACAGAACAATGGGCTGTTCATCACGATCTCTTTGAGGGGCACCATTCAGTGCGTGACCAGCTGGGGACTGGGGTGGTGGACCCTGCTGCTTCCTCCCACCTGTCTCCATGGCACCCCAAGGAGCTGGGGGGGATGAGGGGCCAGGCTCGCAGATCCCATAGCCCAGAGCGTGGTCTTGGCTTCCTCCTCGTCTGTTCCTTTCCTCTTTAATGGTGTGCACTGTTACTTAAGTTTCAGCCTGGAACCCCAGGAGGGAGCAGTACTGCAGGGACCGAGGGGAGCTTCACGTCAGGCGTAGCTAGATAATTACACTCCAATTAATAGTTCCTGCCTTTTTGCTTTAGTGGCTGAGAGCTGGAGACGCTGTCCAGAATCCTGCTACTGGATCAGTCTGGGTTTTTTTCCAGGGAAGAGTTTATTTGAGGGATGGCTTTGGCCAGGAACAGTATGTTCAGCCCCAGTGTCAATTTGGAAAAGTGTTTCTCAAGCTCTTGACAAATCCAGGTCTTCCAGGGCTGAGGCCACATCTCCATTCCCCTGCGGTGCCACAGGCACAGCCACAGCTGTAGGTGTCCGGGTGGCCTGTGCTTCCTGCTCACACAGATCGGGAGGGCAGAGGTCAGCAGCATGGTGGTGAGGAGAACAAACTGCCCTTCAGCTCCCTATAGCAGGTTGAGCAGAGGATTGAGAACATCCTCTTCAGATGCCTTTGGCTTTCTGCGGAGCCAGCTCTGGCCAGAGTGGCCAGGGCAGCTGCGGAGGTCACCCTGGCCACGATGCAGCGGCTCTTGCTCGAAGGGCAGGGCAGGCCAGCTGCTCTTGCAAGATCCCGAAGTCATGGCATGGCTCCTGGCCCAGCCTCCTTCACACACACTCGGCTTGTGCAGCAAGACACAGAGCCTGGCCCTAGCAGAGAGATTTAGTACCAACATTTGTTAGTGTTTCAGGGGGTTTAGGAGGGATGGTTGCTGCAGTGTCTCCCAAAGGGCACCAAGGCCAGTTCAGGGAAACATCCATCCTCACCTCAGGGGATTCAAGCCATTCAAGTAAGTTTTTTAGCCATCTGCTTTACAGCTGTGGGCCTAACGGGGAGCAGCACTTGGCAGCAGGGGTTTAGTGTTAATGTTTGATTCAGAAAAAGGAAACGTTTTATTTTTAAATGCCTTTGAATACCATTTCTTTGTAAAATGTTTTAAATACCTCATTATGAGAAGGTGCAGATTGTGCTACCTTGTATTAAAGCTTCAAAGAAAAATGCTCTGTAGGCCTGTGTGGACTGTGGCTCATCTATACGCTCCTCCTGCCAGAGCAGCATCCTTTTGCTTGTTGCAGCCTTCGAGCTGAGAAGGGAAGATGCCACTTCAGCCTGCCAGGCCCAAGGGTAAATGCCTGCAAGCGATGCCTCCTCTCACCAGCACTGATGAGGGGCATGGAGTTTGTCTCCTTACTGCCAGCAGCTGGTCAGACTGGGACAATGTTCCTGAAGAGCCGCTCTGGGGGGGCGAGCTGTGCTGAGGAAGCAGGCTGGCCCCTTCCTGCGCTGACGCAGCTCGGTTCTGCTTTGGTGCCACTCAGCAGCGGCTCCGTCCCTCGGGGCCTTGCACTGGAAAGCGAGATGGAGACGGAGCACGGCTGGTTCAGGAGGCACTCGCAGGGCTAGCGTTTCCATTCCGTTGTCGCCTTAACAAATGCCCCTTGAACTACGTCTTGTAGGGTCAGAGGTTTCTAAGAACAGGCTGTATTTTCACCCCCGGATCAAAAAAGGAAAATGGAGAGATAAAGGCTCCACGTTCGGCTGCCGTCTGTCCACCCTGAAGGACACCCAGTGACCACCAAATCGTGATGCTTTCTTCCATCGCTCCAGGTAACTGCTGCTGCAGAGCACTTCCCTGGGGTCTGCAGCTCTGTGGAGGTGGCAGTGCCCTTTGGCTCGAAGGAGGACGCTCTAGACAATACCTGCTCTCTGCGGTTTTGATGCTGCCATTTTGTGACAACAGAAACCCGAGGAAGTGAAAGTTTCCTGCTCTCTGTAACACGGAGAGGACACAATCCTGTTCTCATAGCATACATTTACTGCTTTTTAATTTAATTGGAACGTGGAGCTGTGCAAATCACAGTTCATACACCCCACCCACGCATCACCCAGGGTTCCCCTCTTCAGGGGTCCCCTCACAAACCAGCCTGGGAGAGGGAAAGGGCAAATCCTGCTAACAATCCTGAATCCACTGGACCCAGTTCAGAGGCTTCTCCTGACCGGCAGCACAGGGAGTCCCCAGTGTTTGTAAAACACCACTACAGACTGACCCCCAACCCCCCCTCCCCCGGTCAGGTGACGGCTGGTCCCATGTTATTTTACATATTACGGGGGTGGGGGGAATCAGAGTAACAGCAAAGACTAACGCCCACCCCCCACCATTCCGTACTGAAGGGAAGGGGGAGAAGGGAGCACACTAAGCATCCAGTTAAACCGAGATGTTGGTGAAGCTCAAGCAGGACTCGAGCCGGCCTTTTGGTCAGTTCCGCCAACCACACAAGCTCCTGCAGCAGCAGCTCGCCACTGCTCCCACCGAGGGCAGAAGAAAAGTGCTGGAAGGAAATAACACCCCTGCCCACCTCCGGATGACCCCCAAGCCCGTTTTTCTCCCCAAAAGCAGGGAACAACCTGAGGAAGGTTTCTGCTTGGAGAATCCACTCGGGTGCTGCAGCAGCAGCTGCGGGAAGGACCTGCAAAGGGAGCAGCTTGCGCAGCCTGCAGGGAAGGGTGAGGTAATGGCAACCAACGATTAGTTCCCCAGCTGCCACTCCTGGGAGGACGGGACATTCTCCAGCACGTTTCTCTTCGCGACGAGTAACCCTGGCCACGTCCCCCTTTGCCACCGTCCGCGCAGAGTCTGAGCCGCTTCGCACCTCTGGCTTGCTGAAGAGCACCTTCTGCCACCCTCGTGTCGCCTCACGTCCAACAGGCCGAGAGCTCAAGCGGCTTCAGCACCCCAGCGCAGGTCTACGCACTTGGGTTCCACCCAGGACAAGGTTCTTGGGCAGGCGCACGCGCTGGGCAGGCTCTGGGTCCGAAGATGCTCGTTTGCTGCTCGCCTCGTTTGCCATCAGGAGGGGAAGGCAGGGCTCAGTCTTAGTGTTTCTAGACAGGCTCTTGGAGGTATTCAGAGACGGGAGGAAATAACCCACAAAACCAAAACGAAAATTCATACACGCTTCCCCACAGACAAGGGATTTCAGGAGAGCTGCCCAATTCCTGGGGCTTTTTTACTCCCTCCCTGGATGCACACTGGAGGCCAAAAGCTCAGCGCGTTGTTATGGAAAACATGCACCAATGTACACACACACGCTGTCCTGGTGGGACTTCTGCCGATGTCCAGTTTCCCCAGCTTTCGGAGCAGGGCAGCCAGTGGGAGAAGCAGTTCCAAGTGCTGGGCCTTGCCCAGGAGAGTCTCCGGTAGCAACTCCCTCCCCGGCTGAGAGGCCGGGGTGGCTTCACAGCTTGCAGCCAAGTTCTAAGGCACCACAGTAAAGAAGCCTGAAAAGGCCAGAGAGAAACATTCCTCAAGCCAGAAAAAGAACGTCGAGCAGCTTTCCCAGGTGCAATTGGCAAGAAACAGCCCTTTTTGCTCCTGAAACGTGCCAGAAATCCACAGTGAATCAGGATGTCCAAGAGGAGGGGTGTTGGGTGGGGAGAGAGAGGCAATGCAGCAAACGCACAGCACGGTGCCCCACTAATGCCCTGGAAGTGGCTGGAGTGCATCTCCCTCCCTGTCGCTCGTCGACGGAACCGGTGCAGGCAGCAGGACGAGCTGACTAGGTTGTGTTGTCAGGCAGCTTGTCACGGTTCAGTCCGTACTGCAGACTCACGTTGTGGTCCAGCTCCTCCAGCTCCAATGGAAGGGGGATGGCAAGTTCTCCCAGGTAGAGGGAGAGAGCTTCGAAGTAATCTTCCAGCTTGGAAAAAGAGGGCCTAGAAGCAGCAGTGAGGAAGTGTGAGTGGGCAAGAGGAAGCAGAACAGCATCAGGAAAGGCTGAGCCGCCTGTTCATCCAGGCCGCTGTCCCAAGCACAGAGGTGTGAGCAGGGACACGATCCCTCCTCCCCCCCGAGATGGCAAAGATCCCACCCATCTGGGCTACACTGTTTTACAGCCGATGGCCAGGGAGATCCAGCCCTTCTGGACCCCGCCTGGCATCAACACTGTGTTCCACAAATGAAATAAATGAGGCCGTCACTGTCCAGAGCTGCTGCCAAGGTCTGCCCCTGCTTTCCGTGTGTGAGACGCCCTGAACCATCTTTACCCTCTGCCCCAGAAATTGTTCCGGAGACCTCCAGCATACGCGGCAGTCGCTCTCCCAAGCGGATGAGTCTCACGTGGAATCCTTCCAGCATTCCCACAGGAGGCTGGAATACAGCCCTCTGCCACCCTCTGTGCAGAGCACTCCTTCCCCTAAGGCGACACAGCCACATCCTCCAGGCTTACGAAGAGGAGTCCCCCCGAACCCAAACCTACCTGCTCTCTGGTTCCAGTCTGCAGCAAATAGCAGCCAGGGGGAAGAAGGCTGGAGGGCAGTCAGAAGGAACAAACTTCTCCCAGTTGACATTAAGGCCAAAATCCAGTGTGCGTGGGAGACAGTCCGGGTCAGCGTAGACCTGGCCTATGATCTAGGGAAAAACGAGAGGAGCGCTTGAGCACAGCAACGGTTCCGCTGTGTTAACCAGGGCACTTCAGCACTGGGCAGAGGCTCCTCTGAAGCGTCAGGGTGAAAGGGAAAGGGCAGGAACACTGTTCCTCCTTCCCAGTGGGGCTAGTTGCACGAGGGACCAAGCAAGGCACTACAGACAAACTGCACACAAAGCTTTCCCAAGACCTGGCGATGTGGCTGCTGTTGTGAAGGAAGGCCCAGATGCCGCCTTTTTCTCCGTCTCTGCTAGAAGACACAGGATGATGTGCACCTCGCAGAGAGCTCGACAGAGGCTCGCTGCCGGGCCAGCTACTGTGCTGCATGCTGACGGGGACGATGCAGCCCCTCCGGACCGCACGTAATCAACCTCCATCACCATCCCATCTCTGCCTTCTCACACAACCGTACCACACCGCGCCTGCAGAGCCTGCCCTAAGCCACACTGGGAAGTCAAGAGCAGAAATTCCGAGTTGCTCTGTTGCTGGCAGACCCCACCCACAGCCAGGGGGTAAGGGCGGAGAGGACAACCATGACCAATGCCCAGGAAGTTGCAGGGAAGAGCCGGAAAGCAAAGGGCTGGGTGGAACAGAGAAGCCCTGCCCAGCACCCCCAAGTCCCAGTGCTCACCACCTGCCCCGCCGCGGTGCGCTCCCCACCTCTAGCACTGGAACCCACAGCAGAGCTGTGGGGTGATCTGGACTCGGACAAGGTCAGTGTCAATACAAACTCTCACGTGGGGAAGAGTATTAGGTTTAAAGCCTCATCGGGTATCGCAAAAAGGGTGTTATTTACAACCACCCAGGCTTTTCTGTGCCAATAACTCAGCAGGACAACCACATCCTGTAACCAGACAGTGGAACGCCCAGTATGTATTTTGGCAGGGTTATTTCCTTATCTGTTTGAGTGTGTAACTTCTTTTTTTAGCATCTTTATTTTGGTGACAAGGAAAACATTCATATGCTACCACCCCTTTAGTTGTCTTTTCTCTAGATGAAACAATTGTTTCAATCCCGCACACGGATTTTTCAAGTTCCTAAATCTATCGCTCACAACCACAACATTCTCTGAGAGGAGGGCCCAGTGTGAACACAGCTCCAGATGAGGCCACAAAGCCTTATGCACAGATATCTTTGTTCCCTTCATCCAAATGCCGGGGACGAAACTGTACCGGTGTCCCCCCGTGTTCCTGTCAAGTGCTGTGTTATCCATACGCCTAACACTCCACCTTTTTTCGGTACTTCCACTGTCTCACACACCTTTTATACCAAATACACCTTGGAGCTCTTGAGTGCACACTCAGACACACAGAGAACTGGCTGACGCGAGTGTGTGCCAGGAGATGGCAATGGGGAAGACGCCCGTTGTCGTGTAACGTCCTGTCTTACCTCACAGAGAACAATCCCAAATGAAAAGATGTCCACTGTCTCATCGTAGCTCTGTCCTGCAGGAAACACAAGACATTCAGCTCTGTGATAGCTCCCCATCCCGCTATTCCAGGAGCTGCCAGTCCAAAGTTTAGCTAAGCCTGTTCTCTGGAGGGCTCTAAAACGGGACAGAGCAGAGCTTACACGTGAGCAGGGTCAGCTGCCCCAAGACATGTACCAGCTGCAGCTCCCTGTGCACAGCCCTCGTACCTTTTAACCCCACTTCTTTCTCCCTGGGGAATGAAAGGGCAGCACAGGGAAGCCGTGTGTGCCAGAGGTGTGAGCAAATGCTAAGGATACCTACTGAAAGCTGCTGCCCCTTCCCACTGACTGTGTTCTAGTGCATCTCTACAGCGCCCCGAGTCAGTGCTCAGCCTCCCCAGCAGCCAGCGAGTGCCCGGTCCCTGCTGCAGTGACTGCAGAGACAATAAATTACACATAGCAGCACTTCCAATCTGGAAAAGCAGACCGGCTCCAGCCTGCCGTTATCAGCTTACAGACAGGCCCCTCCCCAGCCAATATCTGGTAATTGCCCTGCTTTCAGAGGTGATGTCAGACAGATGAACAGCTCCTGCTGTTCTCTTGACAAAAGCCAGGTCTGAGACACGCTCTGAGAAGCAGCTTCAGACTCCGGTAGGGCCTGTAAGCCTCGAGAGAAGGAAAACGGCACACAAGACAGCAACATGGAGCAGAGCTGAGCTGGGGGAGAGGAGCCAAGTCCCCTTTTCCCTGGTGGACTGTTGGACAATGCTGACCCCGCAGCCAGCCTGCCCAGCCCGGGCACAGATCTGCTCATTAGGAGGAAACCCTCTCTGCTGTATCTCACCCTCGACTCCTGCAGGGCAGGTTTTCTCTTAAGGGACACAGTTCATCCTTAATGCAACTGAGGGCTGCGTGCCAAAACCCAGATTTCCCTGCACTTGGACAACTCCCACCCCAACTCGGAGGCTTCAGCAAACCTGGCAGCAGATGGTTTCTCCCTGGATCTATGCAACAGAACACGTAAGCCTCCTGCTGGAGTTTAATGATTCCCCCTCTCAAGGGCCAGTTCCAGAAATATAACAGAAGCTATAGGCTATAACAGAAACTGATCTCGGCTTCGGTCTTATTTCAGGCCTCTTTTATCTTCCCTGTTATCTGGATCCCAGCAAGTTTAGGCCTGTTTCACTCCTGCTGTCAAGCCAGAAACATTGCCGCGGCTGGTTCAAAGGCTTATCAGGCCAGGGACTGCAGCAGGAGTGCAGCTAGGGTACCTGGGTGTATAAATAAGCTTGCACATTAGCAGGTCTAAAACCATCGGCTCTAATAGGTTTGATTGTTACTAGGGCCCAGAAGCTTTGAGTAATCCTGTCATCCCTACACCCTGTCACAGGCTGTCTCCTGCCTGCACCCTGGTATCAGTATCTTACCATTCAGCATCTCTGGGGCCATCCAGTACGGGTTGCCAACCACCGTGTAGCGCTTCTTCCTGTCGCTCTTGCGCAGGGTTCGTTTCTTGGCAGATGGCTTCTCCAAAGTGGGCTTTTTTCTTTCCTCCACAATCAGCCGAGACAGACCGAAGTCCGCCACCACCACCGTCTTATCCTACACAAGGGATTCAGTACAAGCCACTGATTTCTGTCGGCTCTCTTCAGGAGCACAGAGGCTGCGATTCCTATTCACTATCAACTACACCGCAAGGGCAACTCTCCTGCAGCCAGCTGTGTGTAGCAAGCTGTCTAGACAGGTATAAGACACCCAACTCGTGATCCCAACTCAGCATTTCCTCTCGTTATTGTCTCACTTCCTGTGTGGTCGCTAACACTAATCCCATCAATTTGCCAGGGCAAACCTGGGCCTTTCCCTTCAGAACTTCCTACTCTGCCTGGCCAGGCATTAACTCAGACTTCCATCCTGGGTCGTCTGAAGCCTGCAGGCTGATCTCTTATTCCAGGCAAGGCTTGAGGGAATGAAGCCACACAAAACTACTGCATTTCAAAACGAGAGGGCACAGGCATCTGCACACACGCGGGCACTCGTCTGAATCCCGAGAGCCTATAAAGTCGTCAAGTGGCTACAGGAGCAGAGGGAGCTGTAGAGACCATTTCGCAGCTGAGGTAAGGCACAGAGCTGTGCTGCCTCCCGCAACGTGACTGGTAGTAGGAGATGCTACCACAGGAAAAGGGGTGAGAGAACAGAATGAAGAAACGGTGAAAGCTAGATCAGTCTGGAAAACCCCGTGTGAAGACGAAGCTCCCTTGTTGAGGGCACTAAAAGCCGCTCTGCAATCAGTTCCACCCCGGCCAAAGAGGACACGGCACGTGGGGAAAGCCAAGGGAGGAGGATGACAAGGAGGGGAGCAGCGCGTGGGGAACAGAGGTGTAGCTCACCAACTTGATGAGGCAGTTGTGTGAATTCAGGTCCCTGTGGATGATGCACATGGAGTGCAAGTAAGCCTGGAACAGAGGGAGAAAACTTGGTGTTAGGGGTTCCCAGACAAGTACGTCCCTTCGCGTTTACAGACCTCAACAACCAGTTGCTAGTAGTCAGGGAGCATCCACGACCTCTCATGCCCCACCCTGCTGAAGCAACCCTGACCCTGGAGGTTCGCTCTGGAACAGGGACAGTCCAACTCACCATTCCAGAGGCAATTCCTTTGGCAAAGCTGACCTTCTGCTGCCAGGGAAACGGGTCCTGAAAGACAAATCCTCAAAGGTCAGGGACTGTCCTACCAGCCAGCTGGTGAGAGCAATTCCTCTGCAACAGGGCCTCCTGCAGCAGTCAGAGAAAGATGATACAGCCCCGGGAAGGCGCCGCTTCCTGCCTCAAGCCACCCACAGCTCAGCAGCAGCTTTCCCACACAGCTCCAAAGGAGAAGGCTGACAACAAGCAGAGGCCCACCAGGCTTCCGTACTCACCGCGTTGCGGAGGAAGTCCTTCAGGGTGCCTCCGTCGATGTACTCGGTGAGGAGATTCAGCTTCTTGTCCTTGTACAGTACACCGATGAACTTCAGCACATTGGGGTGATCCAGGCTGCGCATCACCTTCACCTGGAAGCAGAGACATCCCATCCCGAAGAAGAGAAAGGAACAAGTCCTGACTGATCTGCTCGATGGTGACAAGCACCCCAATGCTGGAGGTCCCCTCCAGGGATCACGGAGTACACTCAAACCCCAACCTTAAGGCAGTTAATTAACCGTTCCCTCTTCATCTTCACCCTGTGCAATTACCCTCATCTTGGTCTTTAAGGAGAGCACCTTTGGGTTGGGCTAACTTTTAAGAGACGGGAGCTCTCCGGGGCAGCTGTCTGGTCTGCACTGCGTGTGTCAGGGCCAGAAGAGCCGCGTCAGGTGTTTAGGAGCTGCCTTTAAGCTAAATCTGACTTTGAAAAACATGGTAGGCAGCCACCAAGAAAACTGTTTAGCTTAAATACAGCAGGTGTCTTAAATATCTTACAGATATTGGCCCTCATCATTTATATGTATGCACAAGGCTCAAGGGACAAATCCTTTCTGTATTGCACAGCTCAATTGGCCTCAGATCCAGGCTGCTCTTTGCCACTGAAAAATTAATGATCTGGGAGCTGAAGCCATGTCTATTGCTCAGTGTAAGCGAGTCAGAGTTCGCTGCAGCGAACATTCAGCTCACGTCAGCTTTTCCCCGTGATGTGTCTCTCTCCTCAGCACCTTGATTCCTGCCAGGCTGCTGGCATGAACACTCTGTCTCTGGAGAGGCTGGAGGAGAGTTCCACCTCACTACTGGCTCAGAAGCTTTTTGATAACTTGCTCCTACCTCTGTCAAGAAAGTCTTCTGTGTTTCCTCGTCACAGCGAATCAGCTCCTTCATCACCATCACCTTTCCTGTTGCTTTATGAGTCACCTGATGGAAACAGAAACCACAGCTACAGGCAAGGTTCAAGAATACATAGCTCCAACGCTCTTGCAGCTTTTCTGAAAGACAGCGTAACATTCCCCTCCATCCAGAGAGGAATATAGATGGGAGAAAATCCAGACCCCAGGGGTCTGCAGAAAACTGCATAAAATTTCTCCTTTCCCAATTCAGCAAAGATTCTGTACGTGAAACAGAAACTACCTAAAGCTGACAGAGGATCATACCAAGAGACCAACAACATCCCAAGAACCAGAGGTAAGTCTCCATTTTTGGCAGCAGAGGGCTGAGCATGCATCCAGGCTCTCAAAGCCTCCGAAGGCATCAGTTCCGTGCTCGTTCATGCCTCAAGCTCTCTTACAGAAAGCACCTGCCCAGCGTGACACTCACATTTTGCACACAGACCCTACTCTGTATCTGCAAAGGAACCAACACTCACGTCAGAAAACAAACCAAACAACACAAAACTTGTTACTACATGCTTTGGTTTTATGGGGACCCTGAAGCCTGATGGTTTCTGATGAGCTTCTCAAACGCGCTCGCGTGCAAGCAGAACTGGGATGTACGGGCTGTTCTGTTAAGGCAGGCAGCAGCTGTTTTACCACGCTCCTTGGGACCTGCAAGGAATGTCCCAGAACGGTGGCAAACATACAGACACCCACCATAAACATCAGGTGAATTCCTGGCTCTCGACATGGAAAGCATTTCCAGTTCCAAGAGCTGTTTGCCTGGATCCATCTAGTTCTTGGCATTTTGCTGTCTTCTCAGAGGTTTCTTTTAACCAGCCCTGCCTTGCTTGCATGGGGTGCATGAGCCATAGAAAGGCTCCAAATTCTGATAAGCAGGTTTTCCTGGAAATCCTCTCCCCTTCAGCTGCTTAACTTGGACAGCGTAGTCTCCCTAAAATCTCCAGGGAACCTTCTCCCTAGGAACAGACAGGAACTATTCTGACCAGATACAGTACTTGTTGCATCAAAACCAATCCATCTGAAGCTCAAGAAAGGTGTCACTTTTTTGCCTTATGCCCTTTAAAATAAAAAGCCTTTCAGAAAACCTCCAGAACTGCAATCCAGAACACAAGACCCCGTTACAGTATTCAGGAAGCTTACGAGCTCTTGCAAACACTGTGGCACACTAGTTCTGTTTGGAACCATGGGACACAGCAAGGCTGACACAGGCGGAATACAAATGCATGGAATAACACATCAGAAGCAAGAGTACAATATTCTTCTGCTCCCGTCTGAAATCAGGCATCCGTATGCAAGTAGCGAGCCAGGGAACACTACACGTATTTCAGCCAGGGACATGAAAGCCAGGAACATCTAATATCCAAAGATGAAGGGAAGTGAAGAGACAAAGACAAGACATGGCTAAGTGGAATTCTTAAGCTGACATACCAGCAAAACCGAAACGAGTGTCATCATGGAACTCCAAGAGGGCAATTTTAACTCCCCGAGCATGCACCAGAACAGGATGGCTACTGGGTAATTTGAGCAGAAAAGAAACGCCTTTGTGCCATTAACTGTGGGGACACGGATGACAAAAGCATGCGACAGAGGAATGGTTCTGCTTACCTGGACCTGTTATTTCTCTACGAGCAGAGGAGAAGAGAAATATGGTCATTAGTGTGGACCGAAAGCATTGGGTTTGTATACTGGCTCACCACCTCCCACGGAAGCACGAGATGAATACGGTGGCTGGACACCTGACGTTTATGCAGGTGTAAGGAGAGAAGTCCCATACCATGGTGAACAGCAATCTGAGTGCTGAGGAGCTCACAGCACCTTGGAGAGGCAGAGGAAGCTGCCTCCTGATGCTGTCAGGGATGCCAGGATGGGAGCTGCGGAAGCACCCCCAGTCAAGACCCGAGAGCTGTTATAAATGGAATTTTGTGAGAGTCACGCGAGACCTGACCACTACCGTCTCACTGACAAGCCATTTAGGCTGTGCTGGGGTCAACCACCTCAGCCTGGCAACCCCCCGAGCATGGGTGGGTGAGAAATGCTGCAGTGGGGAGTCGAATGCACCTCCTTCAAAAGATAGGCACTTGTAAGAGAAAGCGTTGCCCATTCTCCCCACCTCACCCAGGTGGCTGCTGTGACACAGGCACTCTGGAGCTCTGAGTCCTAACTCAGGAGAGGAGTATGTATGGGCAAGTTTGACATTCGAAGGGGACAAAGTCAAAACCACCTGCAGCCAGAGACACCCACGGTCAGGGAGCGAAGCAGAGGAATGGATCTCACTGCATCAGAGGTGAGTTCCAAGACCAACCACTATCAGCAGGGCAAAGGCCACTGAGGCAGCAGCAAAGGATCCCGAGACAGGCAGACGTTGCTGTAAGCAAAAGAAATGATGAATGTTTGGCGACCTCCCTCACCTTGATTGCTTGTCCAAAAAATCCTTTTCCTAGTACTTCGCCATGAATCAGGTCACAGGGCCGGAAGATTTGCTGGGAGCAGCTAGAAGAGGAACGTAGGGATTCAGAACGACTGATGTCACGGCTCAGGAGGAGTGGTTCCTTTGGAGAACTGGGGCCAGGAGACTTTGAAATGCTGTTACTTCGCCTAGAAAGCAAAGGAGACAGGAGGATCAGGGAAGCTGCCAGGAAACTTCTGGTCCAACGTATCCCATCATTAGCTCCTATGGGCCGGGTTTCTAGATGTGCTTCAGTGCTCTTTGGGTCTCAAAAGCCAGATGCTCTCCCAGCACTGCAGAAGCTCTTTATGAGCCTAGAGCAGCTTCCAAGCCAGAGCTGCCTAACACCACCACACCTCCTGCACCGTCAGTCAGAGGTGGAGCTCTGCGCACACAGGAGGAAGATGTGAAGACGCAGCACTTGCTATCTCCAAACAAATACTAAAATACTAGCAAATAACTGAACGAGCCAGAGTGCCCCAGTCTAGGAAGGCAAGATTTTTCCCAAAACCCAGGTCTCAGCCATATTCCCTTTAAGGATACATTCTTCCGCAGTCATTTAAGGCTGGTAAAAAACTGTCCTTTACGTTTTCTAACTGTAAAACTTGGTAGCTTTTCTATGCTAAAAGTAGAGCTCCTTCTTTTTATTAAGGAAAGTTTGCACCCTGAGAGGGAATGGAGAGGGTAGGTGCCAACACAGAACCTAAAGCTTCTCCGATGGTTTGTACCACGGCTCCTGTCAGAGGTGAGTCACGTCTCTGCAGTCATTTGCAGTCGCAGGGCCTAGGCACCGAGCAGCACAAGGACAAAGGGAAGCTAGCTCAGAGGCAGCACTACCCAGTATTTACCTGAGGGAGCGTCGTCGGAGCGTCCCTTCCAGATTCTCCTTGATGTCCAGTGGAGAGAGGGAGCGTGGGGAAATGCGCGGCTTGATGTGGGTGGGAAGGTGGGAGTCCAAACAAAGCCTGTCTAAGTGCTGCGAGACAGGGTCATGCTCGATCAGCAGCTGAAGCGTCTGGCTTGTCTTGCGAATCAAGTCCTCCACCTGCAAGCAAAGCACAGGTCAGGATGATTGCAAACAGGAGGAACACAAATCTCAGGAGACAGAGGAGGCACAGCGGAATGCCCCTCAGGAATGAGAGGTCAGTGAGATCACTCCATAGTTGTGGTTTAGTTGCATGCACCACAGCTGTCTACCAGGCAGATCGAGCCAGCAACACAGCAGTTCTTTATGCTACCCAAATCCTCCTCTTTCTGGCCAGCTAAAAGTGAGAAAACACTTTTTTTTTCTTTTTCTGAGAAGCATTCAAAAACTAGACAAGCTTCCATCCTGAACAGCGCTGCAAAAAAGAGCTTTGCAAGAGCTACATGGAGAGATGTTTACTGTGCTCCTCATGTTCTCTTCAGCACCAACAGTAAATAAAACCCTTGCGTAGTGAAGGTAATGGTGGTCTCACTGCACTCCTGCAGCATCACCCGATATCTGCATACAGCATTTACTTGTAATTACAGACAGCAAATACTTCTTTTTCAATGGGAAACGCATCCCTAGATCAGCTGAGCCTCGGTCTATTAGCAGCTGTCTCCAAAGGATCAGAGGAGTGGACTTCACCAGCGACGCATGAAGACTGTTCACAGCCTCTCTGAGATGTCACAGCCCTACATGTTTCTTCTAACCTCCCTTCGTGTTGGAACACCTCAAAATCAGAAATGCAATTAGGATGCAGTTCTGTCTGGCACATTTTCCTCTCCAGCTGGAAGAGGTGGCAGAGCTTCTCTTCGTGTTTACTCCTACTGCCAGCATGAGTACTACGGGTGTACACACACCGTATGTGGGGTGGGAGAACAGCGCCGAGAAGCAGGAAAGCTGTAGGAAGGCAGAGGAGAAGGAGGACTCAGAACAGAACTCTACCCACCTCCTCCACCTGTAACGTACGAATAGGAGCTCCATTGATCTCCAGGATACGATCTGCAGGGTGGATGGCGTTTCGGACATCTGGGCTGATGTGCATCCTGTTAACTCTAAATGTGAGAATTACAGTGTGTGTGGGAAGTCAGTTCAGCCAAAAATGATTAAAAAACCCATCTCTGATGCCTCCCTTCACATTGGTATTCTGAACTAAACCAATGCTTATCTGCCAACACGGGGAGCTGTTGGGGACCTAAGACCACGTGCTTAGATCTGAGCTTGGGGAGAGCTCTTCATTTGCCCAACGGCAAAAACTGTTAGTCCATTACATTCACCAAACGTCCTGTGTTCAGTGAAGGAGACAGCACTGAGGAATCAAGTTACCAATTAAGGCTGTCAGAAGAGAAAACGGAGACCAAACACAAATGGCCGTTACCAACATACGTCCCTGTTGTGCCGAGAGAGATCCCCTCAGTCATTAAACGCCTGGCAGGACAGCAGCACTGCAGAACTTTCACCAGCTCCCTCCGCACAGACATGCGCCTTGCACACCCCCTGTCATACTCACTCTTTCACCTGGACGCCAGTGGCATAGCTGGAGCATCCACCTTCCACCGACACGGAGAAGCCCCTCTTGCCATCAGTAGCTGCTGGCATGGAGATGAGGGTCAGCGTGTAAGGCAGCTGCTCACGCAGAGACTCAGTGGAGTGCTTCTCTATCATCGGCGTCAGCACAATCTGGTTATGGCATTTTCCACTAAAAGGAGCGAAGAACATCGTTATGGCAGTGCCCTATCCCTCCCGGCCAAACCCACAGTTCTCTCACTGACCATAAGCTACAGTTTTTAGTGCTTACTCCATTCCTTCCTCCCTCCCTCCCTCCAAAGGCAGCTTCCTGGCATTCCTCAGTGTAGCATTCGGCTGAACCACGCCGAGCCAGCTACCCCTGGCTTACACACACAGCCGGGAGCAACCCCGTGGCAAAGCGTGCGGCTCCGTCTTACCAGTAGAGAGTGGAATGTTGCACGAGCGCGTAAGTGTCCCCATCTTCAATGATCACTTTGCAGCTCATACAAGCAAAGCACTCGGGGTGATATTTGTATTCGCCAGCCACCTACAGACGGAAAAGGGAGTAGCATAGTAGGGCCAAAATCCATCAGCAGATGCTGCTCTCCTCTCTAATTAACGTGTTCATTCAGTCAGGTGGCAGTTTTTGACTGGAGACTTCTAGCAGCCCGTTCTACCTTTCCTGAACCCCATCCGTGGCCCCTTGTTTGCAGAACTTCCCCGAAACGACATGCAAAGCAACGCTTGTGTCCCCGGAACCTCTGCTGTATTTGGCAGCTGCTCAACTAACAAAAATAGTGGATAGTCTGCTGCAGACTAGTAAACAAGATATTAAACCTTCCTGTTCAGTTGCTCTTGGCAAGATAACTAACGCTACACCTGAATTAATAAAGCTGAAAGGGCTTTTTTTTTTGGCAGACAAATTCAGATACTTTACCAGACAGCTGACAGAAAAAAAAGCAAGCTGAGACTGAGACAACAAAATACCTTTAAAGAGTATTTTTATTCATTGATCTGTTTTTCTATTTTCCTTATTGACAGTATTTTGCAAAGACTTCTGCAGTCAATGAGAAACTGTCTGCACTTCTCTCAGTACTTCCCTTTTAGGTAGGAATCATCTTACTGAGTACCATGCTGCTTGTATTTAAGCCCTAGAAAAATAATGGTCATGTTTCAGTTTTGACAGTTTTAAAGGTGAAATATTTGCAAGATTGTGGCAAGGAGGGGAACATTTAGGTGAGCCCCATACTGTGCAGGCAGAGTTTAGTGTTTCAAAGTGATATGGGCTAACAAGACACCAATCATCCAGAAAACTATTCTGGGCACAGTCCAGGTGGGACGTGGATGGCCACCTTCCCCAAAGCCAGAACCTGCTGCTTATCCTGAGCTGAGGTTTGACTCTGCAGAGCAGTGGATAATCAGCCCACAGAGACACCTGAGGCACCGTGCTACAGAAACCGAAGAGATGTCCCCTTAATCACCTTCCTATTTCTCAGCCTGTGCATTTCGGCACCTTGCTTTCTTCCTTCATACACTTCAGATCCTCACAACTCCCTCCTTTGAGAGTTACCCCTGTTCAAAATCATTCTCAAAGATGCACATACAATCTTTATTTCTAATCTCTGAAGTAGAGATTTGTAGTTTCTGATTTCTGATCTCTGATTAGAGATTAGAGTAGCACATAGACTATTACCATCAGTGTATCTGGTTATCTGAATAGCTAGGGCAACTCCCAACCACGTTTGGAGTCAGGGACAGGCATGTCCTGCCTCCCGGCAGGAGCCCTTTGGAGTCCTTACCATCACAGGTCCAGTCATGAGCAGCGAGCAGCCGTGGCAGGATTCCCCAAACTTCCCCCAGTAGTCTTTGTGGCAGTACAGCTTCCCATCTTTCTCATAGTACCAGTTAGTGAGGGGATCCTGACACTCGGAGCACCTTGAAGGAAACAGAGGAAGAAGGTTCCAGTTGGCAACAAGTCGCAAAGCTACAGAGAAGCTCCTCTCCTGCGTGGAGTAAAGAGACAGCAGCAGCTCACCACCAGTTCTAGCTACAGATGTACAAACCCCTCATTTCCCAATGCTTTTCCAGTTAAAATTTAGCACCAAACCCAAGGTTTGTAAGGAGAGGTGGTACCAACCGAAGCAAAGGAGAAAACAAGCTTCCAAAGCCTAAAACAAATCCCATCCGTTTATTAAAACACGTCAGTAGGTTGGTAAATTCTGCCTGACACGTTCTGGTCCCCTGCTCTCCCCCTCTGCCTGGATGCGTGCTGCCCACTGCGTGCCAGAGCTCCCGTCTCCTCACCCAGAAAGGGGCACGAAGAGGCAGGATCCGCTTCCCCCTGCAACCCAAAGCCAGTTTTGCACCAACCTGTGCGGAAGGGTTGTTTTCTGTTCTTCTGGAAGTTGAGCTCTCCCCAAAAGCAGACCTCAACTGCCCCACTCTCCACTCGAGAGAGAGTTTTCAGAGCGGCTCATCCTTTGAGCTCCACGTACTGTGTCCACCAATTAACCGTGATGAAAGCCCTCCACCTCTCCCCACCAACTGCTCTCTCATTCTGTGCACGAGAAAAAACCCACAACAAACCAACCCCAAACCAAACCATTTCTCTAATTTCAGGAAGGGAGTCTCAAAATCCTTCGGACATCACTGTCAGCTCCTCCATTTCAACAGGCCTCCATTATTAATCCTCCATCTACAATCCCCCCCATCCCAAGAAACAAACAAACCACCCCCCACCAAAAAACCCCAAACCAAGGAAAAAGATGCAGCAGCTCTACTGCAGGTCTTATTTCAGCAGATCACAAGCAGAACCCAGATCTTTGGGCTTCCTGAGCACAAAACGATCATGCCTCAGCAGGATGCACTGGGCAAGGGACTGCAACTTCTGCAACACGGAGGCGTGACTTCACGGAGAGGGAATGCCCAGGCAGCAGTGGCATCATTAAAGATTTATCCATTAGCCCTGGGCAGCACCTTCTCAGACTTTAAAGGGAGAATTGGTCTGGTATTGGCCGTTTCTGAGAGCCCAGGGCAGGTGCCCAATAGCTGGTTCAAAGAACCACCTCAAGGATCCGCGTTGTCATCAGCAGGAGGCTTTCCCAAAGGAGAAAGGGTTTCTTCTGCCTCCTACCCACTTGGAGAGGACCCGCTGCACCAGGGTGGGGGTTCAGGTGGGCGTGTGCCCTCCCGGACAGCACCCCAGATGCTCTGAGGTCAGTCAGGAGCAGTGGAGGCGCACTCTTTACATGCTCCCTGGTCTGAGAGCTACTGTTGACTTCACCTTTCACAAGCTTCCCAAAGCTTATTTGTGCCAAAGACATTCCTTGTAAACTCCACGAGCTTGTAACGAGCGTGATGACATGCGAAGCTGGTCGTGCTCCAACATGGAGAGAGTTATTTGCTCCATCTCATCAGACTAAAAAGCAACCAGGTGAAGCTGCTTGTAAAGCAGCCTATGGTTTTAGGGGAAAACACACCTCATGAGGTATTCAGTGCCGTACCCTACCCTCAGGAAAATTGCTCCTTCTCACGTATTTGGCTTTTATAGTGTTTGTTCTCCCAGCTGAGGATCTCCAAATCCTGCCCCCTCCCCCTTCCTCCAGCACGTGCAACAGGCCCTGCCAATTTTGTCTGAGGCAGAGGAGCAGTAAGTTACGGCAGCACTGGTACGTACACCACTACAGCCGCAGCCCCGGGCAGCGTCACGGCTACACCCTACTCGTGGTATGCAAGGGACCTGGAGGGCACTGCAGTGCCTTTTGCCTCCAACCACCAGCCTTTAGCTTTCGTTTCCAGTAAATACCCCACGCTGAATGATCAAGTAGGTGAGTGGGAGGGAGGAAAGAGCAAGTGGAGACTAACAGCAAAGATTTCTATCACCTCGTGGCAGGAACATCTGGCTCAGCATGGGCAAATTGGATCCCTCAGACTTACCCGACTCCCGCGTGCGTGCCTGTACCAGTGTGTGCTCCGAGAGCGATTACATCTTCAAACAGGGAGCTGTGACCAGACCTGCACTTGGGATGCAGACAGCGGTACTGGAGACTGCTCCACCAAGACCTGGCTTTCTGCCTCAGTTCTCTCCAAGCAGGTGGGTTATTTATTTGTTCTTAAGCACAACAGCTTCCCTTCCTCGTCCCTCTCCAATTTCACCTTCAGCCACCCCTTTTTCCTCCCTAAGAAAATCTAAAATTTCTGCAAAAGCAACACAACTGCAATTCTGTTTAGACAGGCTCCAGAGGATCCCATAGGTTTGTCTTCCCTTTACCTTTCCTCCACTTCTTCTGGGTTTGATTCCAACCTTACAGCACTTGGATCAGTTTGCTTCCATCCGGAAATAAGCACTGGTATCTCACTTGCAACACACCCATAGCAAAGCGAAGGTGAGGGGGTGGAGCCAGAAGCCGTCAGTTCTTTGCTATGCAATTAAACAAATCTGGGCAGGACAAGTTTGCAGCTTAAGGCTCACAACCCCACCCAGGGCAATGAGGCAACAGGAAAAGCAACCGGCCCCAGAGAAGCTAGAGGCTGGTAATGGGTCTAACTGGCTACTTGGTTAATCGCTGCCAGCAAGAGGATGCGGCTGCAGCCCGTATCGCTGAGCAGCACCTTCTGCTACTGGCCACGTGTTCAGTGATGTAGATTTAGATTTAGATCTAGAGGCTTTAGATTTAGATCTGTAGACTTTAGATTGCTCAGGTGCGGAGAACTGACGGCGCACAGGTACAGCTTTACGGCTGTTTCAGCTGTTTGGGTGCCATCGCCCAAATAACAAAGGCATACCCGATTGTTCCACATGACTCTTGCTGAAAGGCTATGTCAGAATTTTATCACAGAAGATGCAAGTTACCACTCCTTCCCTTCCCGCCTCGCTGGAGCGTGTGGCATTGCAGCACTGCCAGGGCTCACAGAGCTGAGACAGGAACACAACCACTTCTGGAGGGATTAAGCAAGCTAATCGTGGTCACTCGCCACAACCAAAGAAAGGAAGATTTCTCGCTCCTCTGTCTTTCATAGATTAGAAACCGCTAATCTTCTCCTAGATGATTTGCTATTCTTATCAGTGAGTAACAAAGCACGGTAATCAAGTTTCTTGGAGGACTGGTACCAGCCATTCTTGACGTGCTGCCTCTTGCTGCCCAGCCACCATTTCCAGAGCTGCAGAGCCCTGCTCTGATTATACAGTCCCATACATCAGGATTCCTTGCTTCCCGGCCTTGTTATCAAGAATAAATTAACCTGCCTCCCATAGCCATCCTCCAGGAACCCCGGGCAGCATCTGGGTGCAGTGTTCAGCCCTGATGCTCTGTAGCACAGCAGGTTCACAGGTCGCTGCTTGATGGCTGGCTGCTTTTGGGGGGGTGGTCGGAGGATCAGGTCACAACAGGTAACCAGCCTGGTTTTCAGCAAGATGGAGATTCAATTGATGAGGCATCTCTTTTACATCCCAATGAAAGCCAATACCCTCGTGGAAGCAAAGACTTCCCAGGCACTGAGGTGACAGATAACCCTGAGAAGGGCTCGTTATCCCCCCCCCCACTAGCAGGCTAGATCAGTTAACGCTAGACAGGCTCGAAAGAGCTGTGGTTCCAATTCCGCAGGCAGAGTGGGGGCGAGGACGGTCACGCAGACAGAGAGCTGCAGAATACAACATAACCCCAGCCCGTAGCTAACCCAAAGGCTTCTCACCCGGACTCAGCGTGGTGCAGATGCTAGAAACCAGACTACAAGACAGAGCGTGTAA
Source organism: Eurypyga helias (assembly GCF_000690775.1). Taxonomy (NCBI): domain Eukaryota; kingdom Metazoa; phylum Chordata; class Aves; order Eurypygiformes; family Eurypygidae; genus Eurypyga; species Eurypyga helias. The sequence goes on from NW_010254063.1 coordinate 25,699, forward strand.
GCTCTGACTACGCAGAATCCTTTCTGCACACTTAGGAGAAGGTGTATCTATAGCTTAGCATGATGGCCTACACGTATGACAAGTGACGAGCGCCTGCTCACCTTCCTCCTCCTGAACACGGATGCTGTTTCAGAAAGTAGCCTAACGCAGCTTAGCAAGTGTGCAGCAGTATTCACCCCTATCCCACACAGTTTTAACAAAAGGCTCTTTGCTCCCAAATCAGTACAACAGTGTTTGCCCAAACAGGATCAATAACGAGCAAATCCAAGCAGAGGGGCGCAGGAGGGAGACAATGGAACTGCCAGGCTTGCTTTCCCACCCATTCACCGCATCAGCACACCAGCGTCAGTCACCATCCTGGCTGCGTGCAGCCCCACTAGCAGTTTGCACTGTGGAGCTGTGATGCAACCAAAGCCCTGCGCTGTAGCTGTTGCCCTTCTCAAGCCTCATTTGTTCGACTGGACCAGGAATGGCTGTTAGTATAAAAAATACGATGGGAGAAGAATCCCTTCCAGTAAGGGAAGTGTGCTGCTTGTCCCTAGGTACCTGCAAAATACCCGATTTCTTTTCCCAAACAAGATGACGCCCTGCCTCGCTGCAGATTCCACCCCCGCCGGAACTGCCAGCACCACACCGCACCTCACCCTGGTCGCTTCGGCGGAGACATACTCATCTCACTCCCCTGGCAGTGGGCAAGCACAGGGTAAAGCGGCAAACGTAGCGTTGCTCTGAAAGGCAGCCTGCTTGCCAGGGCATGGAGACAGAGGTGCCATTCCCTCGCACCAGAGAGCTGCGGCTCTGTGGTAATGAGAATCTTCCCCACGTCCATCTCCAGCCACTCCCTGCACACAAGCACTGAACCTCATTCCTCACACACTCACTGCTCAGGACAGCATTACAGGGGGGAGACGACACTTGGAGGATCCACTGCTAATCCCGCGCAAGACTTACCGAAAGGGATCCTTGGGAGCGAAGTAAGCTGGGGCAGACAAGTAACTTCCCATCTTCAACACTGGATAAACCGGCTCAGCCGCAAACTTGTCCAACTGCCTCTGAAGAGCTCTGTTCTGCCAACATGGCAGCAGCCAGTGCTCATTTCATCCTGTGCTGATTCAGATGCTTCACCTCCCTTTGAAGCTGCCCAAGGAATGCCAGGTCTCTGGGCTGCTCATTCCTTTTCAGATTTTTCCCGGCTCCCATGGCTATAACGACCCTCTCCTGCCCTCAGCAGCCGTGGCAGCCGTGGGAAGGCCGGAACGACTGCTCATCGGAGTTGGACATGCTTCTGCAATAGTTCTGGCGAGCGCTGCTGCCTGCTAACTATTGTCAAGTTTTCCCCTCTCTGGTTCCACCCAAGGGTGGGAGGGGAGGAGGAGCCATTGCAGGAGGGCAGCGTGTGGCTACAGAGGCTGAATAAGCTCTCCTTCTTCACGAGGGGTGGAGCTTTGATCCCAAACCGGGCTGTTAATAAGTGCCGAAAGATCGCACCTCTTGCCAAGGAGGGAGTGCACAAACGCCAAACTACTCTGCAGCAGTGGCACATGCTGACGGAGAGGTCAGGGAAGGCAGTCTGACAAAGACAGCTGGCCACATCTCCAAACACATCACACTAGTGCTCGCTACACGCCTCCCTAAATCCCTCACCGCGAGCGGGGTTATGCTACCGTCCCAGTACTACAGCCTCTTCATCCTCTTGCAGGAGGGAACTCAGAGTGCGCTTCATCCAAGGAAAAATGACTTTCCACCACTGTATCATTTAACCTAATTTTCATCTCCTGAACGGCAGCTGAGCGGTATAAACCCGGGCAGACGAGCGCTCTCTCCTGCCTGCAGCACACGCGGGTCTATCAGCCTGCTTGCTCTCGAGCCAAGCAGGATCTCTAGCAGCCTAAGCAGCTAAAGCTGTTTGCAAGCCACTCAGAAACGCAACAAACATACGCTGCTGCACCGAGCCCTCCTGTTTTTGTACAGTCAGCAAAGCCTGGCATGCCTGAACACAGCCTGATGATATTCCAGAGGCAACAGTACTCAAATGTGCTTTTCCTTGCAGCTGGCATGTTGTTCCAGGGCTGCTTGGGGCTGGGACGAGGCAGTCTTGGCTGCAGATTTGACAGCCGCTTCGCTGTTGAGGTAAGCAGAAAGCCAGGCAGCCTTCGGGTTGTTTTTTCTTGGTTTTTGCTTTTTTTAACTTTTAATAAGCAGGCACAGAAAAAAAGAATAAATCATCATTTTCACGTTTTCACGTTGCCGTTTCACGGCACTGAAGAGGTGAAAATGATGATTTATTCTTTTAGAAAGCCTGGCTGTAAACGTGCAGCGAAGCCTAGTGCTGCAGGGCTCGATGTGGTTGTCAATTCCAGCACGGGTCTAATTCCCTCTGACATTTCACACAGCTCTACTGGAAGCAGCAACACGGTGAGTCTGTGTCTAGGAATGCACTCCGGTCTCCCACATTCTCTATATGTTGCGTGCTGAAAGCGGGCCAGCGCTGGCAATCCGAGGTTTCCCTGGCTATCTGCACCACCCCAAAAGACACACATACCTCCAGCGCATCGCAGAGCCCCTCCCCTGCCCAGTATCACCTACAGACAAAAGCTTTTCCCCACAATTCTGCTGCCATGGGCTGAACTCCCTCCAAGGGGGATTCCACGTGACCTCATAAATCCCAACTCTTCAGACAAAAACCTTTGAAGATTTGATCCACACATGCGATAAGCAGCCAGCTCGTCTGTGAATGAAGCCAGCAGATAAAGCCTAACTTCAAAGTAATAAAAACCACCCAGACAGCTAAGCAACTGGGAAGGGATTTTGTTGAGACTTCCTTAAAGCCAAAGGACACATAGGCAAATGTCTATTTAAACAGGAAACATCTTATCAAAATTATTTTACTTGTGCAGCAAACCCCTGCAGCAGCCAGTAGGTTACTTTTTCCTACACAGAATTCTCTTGTTACTTCTTGCCTTTTTTATGGTCTCTATGACCCATTTGGGAACACAATAGCTCTGATAAAAGGGCTCTGGGAAAGGTGTTAATGTGTTCATACACTCTAGATCTGAATTCCTGCCAGTGACTGTACTTCAAATATGCTGATAAACAGGTGGGGGGGCCTTTTCTGTGCATTGTTACTGATACCATCTCCAAGGGCCAAAACGCACCGAAGCAAATTTCTTTTTTGCCAACCGAAGTGACATATCAGCATCTTCTCTCTTGCAAATGCTGACAGCATTTCCACTACAAACATGTAGCCAGCACAGGGAGTTGCTTTCCTTACTGCAGTTTAGAACTGTACAGTTAATTTTTGCCAGAAGGAAGCCTGAAAAAATACAACTAGCAAAAGAAAGGAACAAATGAAAAAGCTTGGCAATGACTGAATATGAAATTTATTGCAAAGTGAATCGCAGCTGTTACAGTTTTATCCCCACAGCAATGCGTTGCATAGCCACTGCGATATCCAAGTGATTAATACGCAGAATGTCTGGGGTTAGGCACACCCAGACACCCTTCTTAGCACACAGCCCGTGCTGCCCAACAGCGTGCCTGCAGACTCATCCACCAGCCCCGAAACGCACATCCATCCTGGCGCGGACGGGCACGTGGGTCTGTGCGGGCCGTTCCGGCGTGGGCGCAGTTTGGAGGCATTCCAAGTACTTCAGTACAACCCCAACACCTCACTGTGCTTCCAGGGCACTGACACGCAACACGTGCTTTGCTCTTGTTGAAAGACAAAGTCGGCTCCTGACATCAGCCACTGAAACCAATACTGTCCCGATACGCACGTACCTCTCAGTGAAAGCTCTGGCGCACGGCCCTCGAGTAAACTAAAACGAAGAGCAAAGCCGAGCTCATCTCCATTACCACATCTTACTTCCACAGCTTCAGACCGACACAGCCATGCCTTCTCAGCATCTAACGGCACTAAGCGCAGCATTAGGCTGGAGACAGAATTTTCATCTCCACCGTAATCACCTAATGGCTGCAGACCTCCTGAGTACGTGTAGGCGGAGAAGCAAACCAAATAATTCAACCTATTGAAACGTCATTGATTATATATGCTTTTAGCAGCTTCTGATCTGTAAATGCAGCACAGAGAGGAATACGACCAGCACTTACACCTCTGCATCTTCGCTTCCTTCCTAACCTGCTGCTTTTGTCTGTGCACATCCCTACGCTCCTGCGGGAAGGATCCTGTTTCACTCACGTGGAAAGTCTACCACACAGTGGGCTGGGTGAGTAATTCTAATTACCTGGATACAATAACGCTCTGATAACGGTGCCCTAAAGCACAAGCTGCAGAGTCCAAGTCAACTGAAAAGAAGTTCAGACTGGAATGCCCAACTCCTCCTTAAAGGGTCGTCCCCGATGTCCTGTAGCTGACAGATTCCCCAGAGGAATGTGGCCACTTCCACATGCAAAGTGCTTCATTGTCCCTTCGGATTTTTAAACTCCCGCCACTCCCGGTGATCTGTGTACAAACAGGCACTTTGCAACTACTCCCTGAATCTGAGTTGGTGAATTTCTGTGGTGATGGAGACACCCAAGGGATATATTCTCAGGAGCCTGCAGGATTAGCGGAGAAAAGCTCTCACCTCTGAGGCCCTATCATTAGCCAGAAACTGGAGAAGACAGGGAAGAAGCGGAGATTCTTGTCTTCCTACTATTCTTGTCTTCAACTACCTTCTGTAACTACTGATCTTTCCCCTGCTCTCAGATTCAGCTGCCCTGGGTACAAACCTGGCTGTGCTGCAGCTGGAAACCTGAAGGAAGACTCAAAGCATCAAACATTCCCACATTTCATAGTCATCTCAATACACACCTTTGCTTACATCTTGATTTGTCAACATTTGTACACTGGAGCTTCATAGCCTGTCGCTGTAGGGCTATTTGTCCTCTTGTCTGTGGAGGAAGCAGCTTTTGGAAAATGAAGGCCTGTTCCAAACAGTTTGAACCAACGGAAGTGATCCAACGTTTAGAAAATCCAAGTGTGTGAGAAGAAGCTACATCCAGGGCTTTTTCAGTCCTGGAGAGACTGATGGGGGACACGATTGCTGCTTTCAAGCAGGACAAGGTTACTTGAGTACCAGAAGGGGAAAAAGGCGGTTTCCTGTGTCCGCTGGGAACACGGCTTGAAGAAATTGATGTCAGTCGCAACGAGGGGGATTTCTGAAGGCAGCGGGCAGAAGCTGCTAACGCTAAGGATAATTAAGTGCTAGCAGACATATTCTGGGAGATCGAAAACCTATAGTGATGCGAGACTGTTGGGTGACCAGCTCCTTGGTCATTCCCAAGCCACAGAAAGTACTTGTTTCAAACCTAAGTCACAGTTTAGTCGTTATCTTCAGAACCACAGCACAGATTTAGAAAAACCCCTCACAAGTCGTCTAGTTTATCCTGCAACCCCCGAAACAGGTTAACTATCTAGGCTCATAACACAGGTTTGGCAGGCTTGCCCTCCCCTGCCCCGAAATGCAAAAAGAAGTGATTCACTAAGTTTTGCTGAGCAACAAATATCTAGCACACAAAACATGCCACTCAGGATTGAAACCCCACATCTTTGTATGACAATCAAATCACTAGAGTTGGCAAATTAATAGCGGTTCTCTCTGTTCAGCAGCCTGGAGCTTAGGGCATCCCCTGGATGCATGGAGAGCTAAATCCAGTCCTGTTTTCCACCCATGGACAACTGTCACGCTGCAGAGAGTGCACAACAGGCGGGAGACGAGGGATTCTGGGGAGGATCTACCTTTAACCTTATTCCATTCCTGCAAAACAGTCAGAAGGAGGATTTGTTTCAAATTCACTTCAGAATACCAGCAGCAGAGCCAGGAGTTCTGCACTCTGCCAGACTGTTCCGTGTTTTCAAAGTACTCATCTAGAGAAAACAGCCTTCTGGGGCTTACAGCACCTCCGTGTTGTGGTGTCCGGCCCCAGTAAGGTTAACAGAAACTGAAACGGGGGACACGTTCAAGCAGAGTACAAGCACCCAAACCCTAAACCACCTGGCAGGTGAATTTATTTGACTCTAGGTGATAAAGCATTTTTTATTCTGATTTAAACAAATACATTCTGGTTTATTACTTTAGATTTTTTTTTTTTACAAGTGTAAGCAGTTTCTTAACTATTTCAAGACTGTATTTAATTTTAGCTAATATCTTTTACTGGAAAGTCAACTTACTGCTTACAATTACGTAATTATACTGTCATTATATTTAATCAGTACAAAAAGATTTAATATATAGTTAGTCAGATATCAAAAGCTTACACTTTTTAGTCATACAGTAGTTTAGATTATTAAGTTACTGAATCAATAACTTCTGGTCACCATCATCTCCAGTGCTTTAGACCTACTAAGGAAAAATGTTGGATTCATATGGAATTTCTCTGCTTCACTTTCCTCTTCTGGAAAAAGGAGACAAAACTTTTCTGCTTTTCAGACTCCTGATGATTTTTTCAGCTTTTACTTAACTGGTTTTGCTATAAACTAAAGAGTATATTTTTAAATCTGCAACTGTAAAGCCACCAGTAACCCATCGCCTCCAGCAACTTTTGTTGAAGATACACTGTGAACAGCTTTTCTCTGATGGAGCGGGTTTGGGTTTTGTTAAAGACGTCTGCAGCAAGCCCGTGTTGCTTGGCTACTTAGATTTATTTTATAGACCATAGTAATATACATCCTCTGTTATTTCATGGTTAGGAAGGAACTGAACCTCAGCTGTCTTCCTTCCTAAAAAGTTCTTAAGCACTCCGCTACAGTAGGAATTCCTACCACCATTTCCAACAATTTTCTTCATATGGATCCAAAAGCATTTTTCACCTGGATGCATTCAACAGGCTTGATCTGAATTCATGGTTTTCAAATAATCAAAGCTGGATTTTTAACAAATACTGTGTCCTTAAGATTAACCCATGCAGCTATATCTGGGGCTTCTCATCCCATCCTACTCCAATTCAAATATGCAATATCCCTACACAAAGAGGGAATTGTCTTTAGTTTCATGTCTTTATCAACAAACACCACAAAAGACCAACAAGGGACATCAAAATACCAGGTATCAATACTTCATTCAAAGCTATAATTCAAGGCAATATCTTCTACTTTGTAATATGGAAAAAAGTCAAACTGAAAGCAATACACAGCATGCTCCCAGTCAAAAAAAGCTTTTCCAATAATACCCTTAGGTAAAAGCGATCCAGGCCTACGAAACAGATACCTTGCCACTTCTCTCTTTCCCATTCTTGGTACAGTGTTTGAAGTTCTGCACAATATAAAGTTCCAAATCCAGTGGAACTGTGTATTGGTGGAAAGCAACGACCTTTGACAGCGTACACTGTCTCAACAGGCGCAAAAAGTACATTCAAAGTTAATTCACAACAGACATTGTGACAGAAACATCCAAGAAACTTCCTCAGCCAGATCCAACCTATCGGATTCAATCCTAAGGACCAGCTGGCCAAAGAACAGTTTAAAATATCCAAGAGACATGAATAGGGGTTTGCTCATCCCTCCAGTCCCAGCAGAGAAAATACAGGTTTCGGAGACAAAGCTCCTGTACATGCAGTTTGAGGAAGGAGGGAAGTGACAAAAACCTGAAATCCTCAGAGACACGCATGTACGTCAGCTGCTGCCAGTGCCAAGCATGATCAGCAGCCTAGCCTGACCAAGAATAAACACAGCTAACAAGCCTGGAGCAGCGCCAACCAGCATTAGAGAAATTATGTGCCAGGCCAGGGAGTCAGCTAATCCACAGGAAGACTGTAAAGAGCACTCCACAAGAGCTGCCGGAACTCACAGCTCCCAGCTGCCAAAGGCTCCTACCCTCAGAGACTTTTTAAAGTTTGGCTTTGTGATATCAAGCACAAGGCTGCTGCACAGCATGGTCCAGGGATAACAGAAGAAAAGGGAGAACAGAGTGCAACCTGGAAATTTGTTTTCATGTACAGTCCTACCCTGGAACTGGGAAAAAGGGAAGGGCAGCTTCCTTTCCTGCAGGTTCCAATTGTTCCTTCAGCACGGCAGCTTCGCTGGGTGCTAGAGCCAGCCAAAAGCACGGAGCGCAAGGGAAACACACCAGCAAACACAAAATGCTGTTGCACACCTCGGGAGAAAAGTTGGCATTTCCACTTACATCAAACAAACCAACCCTACCAAACCTCCATTATGCAATATAAACTATGACATCAAATTCCCAGTGAAGTGTCAGAAGGGCAGGATTTGGCTCCAGCTCAGCAGCCCCCATAGCAAGAAGCACCGAGCCATTTGCAAATCAAGTCCCACAGCAGAATGCGTTCAAAGGCAAGACAGACTTCTTGGGGCACACACGTAGAGCTTTGGGTTTGGCTACTGGCAGAGTCTAAGGAAGCTCAACAACAGGATACGAGCTCGTTAGGGAGGAGAGAAAACCAGGAATAAGACAAGCTGACTCAATACAGCTAAACATGAAAACTCAAGCCAACAGAAACCCAAAAGACTGGGATTTGTAGTGATATAGAGCTGTAATAGTGATTATCAACTTGTCAGTCAACAGTCACTGCTTTGGCAGCATGATAAGCCCTTTTGGGCTTTTTTATACACCAATATCCATAATCCTGACTTCAACAAAGTTGGGGTATTCTGTTGGATTTTTTTTGGTTCTTTAAGCCAGGACAGTAGATGCTTATCTTGGCACAGCAAACATTCCTCTAAAGCCACACTTTGGCTTCCTTTTCCCCCATTTGCTTTGACAATATCCAAAACATTAACCTCTCCAGATTCAAGCCAACACAGAAGCCAGTAGAAGCTGTAGGTACTTAACCCCTCTCAAAAACATAAACCCTTTCAGAAATGTGATTCTGGAGCATGAAAACTGGACCAAGTATTCACGAAACACCGACAAGAGGCATTACTCCCACCACCAGGGAGGAAAGCTGTCAGAGATCCCTTTTTGTTCTTGCTGACAGTTACCTTATCTGACAGATTTCACAAGTTTGTATGTCTTAATTGTCTGAAAAGGAGAGAAAGCAAAAGGCAAGGTCTCCCTCCCCCTATCAGGGGTTTTCCCCAAGACCCTGATATCTCCCTTGTACCTATCATATATGGAAAAAGCAACAGGCTCTCCAAGTTGCCCGAGCACTACTCTGGAATGCAGCTGAAGACAAATAAGCAACTCATGGCTCCTGCCACCAGCAGTAAATCAGAGCTTTCAATTGTACTTTATCTGTATTCCCGTATGCGTTTGCGTCAGCACGGCAACACTTTGCCAGGCAGTGTCAGACTGCTACTGGGACTCAGTCAGCTCCAGAGGGCCGCTGCCAGCACCGACGCGCGGCCGCAAAGGAGAGGACACAATCGCTCTGCAAGAGGCTCCACAGCAGGTCAGGCTCGGAGGTGACAGCAAGAGCTCCCTGTTAGTACTGGTACCACCAGGTTCCGAGTCAGCTGAACAACGCAAGGAGAGTTTAAGGGGGTAAATTTTACCTACCGGAAACAGGAAACATGCCAAGCTTCATTGACGGTCTTGTAGAGGCGCTGACCAGCAGCAATGCTGTCCCCGCATCCCAGACATCTCCAGACTTCTTCGCCTGCATGCAGGAATAAAGCGACATACAGCAACCATTTCACAGCAGAGAAAACAAGGACTGCTGCATCTCTGACAGATAACAGCCTTAAATTATATAACTGGCAGGAAAGCCCTCACACGAAGAAAGTTAAGCCAATACCAGGCAGTCTGTAACCCCAGAGAGTGGAATTCCCAAATCCAACTCTGCCATCCTACATGTTATTTTTTTTCCTCCAGACACGGCACCACCATCTGCTCCTTCCCATTCTGCAGAAGGAAGCAGGACAACATTTCACCGAAGCCAGCTCAGTTACAGCCATACTAGTCTTCAGAGCGGAGATTTCAGGAAGGCAGATTGGGCTAGTGTAACAATTCCCATGGAGAACCATGCTAGTCCAGGAAGCCACGCTACGATTTCCACCCTGCCACTGACTCAGCACTCATTTGTACTCGCTTGTACAATTGACTGGATTTCCCAGAACTGAAAGAAAGGAAAGGCAAACTTTATTCAGTAGAGAACAGCTCGACTACCAGGAAGGAATTGCACACTTGAATGAATATTCCGGTAGAGACTGAACAGCCAACACCGTCAGACGTCAGAAGAGGGGCTGATGCTACGGGCCTTACTGTCCTTTCTGAAAATCCTTATAATAGTTATAATGGAGTTGCAGCAGTTTCTGCTAGAACTGCCATAAAGCCCTAGAGAGAGCTAGTTATTTCGATGCATGCAAGCTAGGAAAAACAGTACAAAAACTTGTGCACAAAGAGCACTCGGCACACAGATAAATGCCATCAAAATCCAAACAGCTGCGCGGGCATATTAAAGAACGAGCCAAGGATCTGGATGAGCACAGGATGGCGCAAGGAGCGTGTCACGTAGCTGGGCAGTTCTCAAACCTGTTTCTTCCTGCTACTGAAAGTTTACTTGCAGTAAGGTTGCATAAGGAAAGAAGCACACTTAGAGAAGGAAAACCACTAACCACGGACTTCCATTTTCCAAAGAACGTTAAAACTTGGTATCAACTTGCCTGAGCAACCACTGAGGTTAGGTTCCTTGAAGTTACACAGAACAGCCTTGTATGTACTTTTACCCCACTGTGTAGGTCAGTGGCAACACTGAAAAATAACCAAGGTGAGGATCTCCTTGCACGGTTACACAAGTAGCTGTTTCAGAGAAAACACTCGTTGCTCAACCACAAGCACGCACCACCCTCACCAGCAGATTGGCAGGGCCCAGGGAGGCCTCCATGCAGGCCATGGTGCCAGACGGGATTCATTTAAACATGACCTTTGGTGTTTTAGTTCCCAACTAAGCATCAGCTCCACGCCTGGGAGCGTGTACGTGCCCTCCTGCTATCTGGAACCCCGAGGCCTGCACCTGACCTCAGATCTGCACAACGGAGTGAGGCTTAGGGGAAACTTGGAAGAACCTGGCGCCGCTCGTGTTCTTCCGTAGAGCAAATTGCTTTTCAGCATGCCAAGCAGGCGTGCAAATAAAAGGCAAAGCCACGTGTGCCTCAACACGCAGGCTGCCACCGCTCTCCTCTCCGAGCAGCCGGCAGGCCCTGGAAGTCAGCTGAGCTTCCAGGCCAAAAAAGCCTGCAAACCAGACATCCTGCAGCTCCTGCGCAGTGCCACGAGCACCAGATACAACTGCGAATACAGACAGTGGATCCTGTTTAAAGGAATTTAAAGACCAAGACCACAGCAGGAGATACTCCTCCACAGCAACCATACTGACCCTCACCCACCCGCCTCGCAACTCCAGGGAGCGGTCACCTCACTTCCAGCTGCAGCGCTGCATCTGTTTAACTGTGCCCAGAAAGGCCGATTAGCTCCCGAACGGAAGCGGACAGTCCTATATTCAACTGGAATTCCTCAAGCATCCAGGAGAAGTGACGGAAATGAAAAAAACAGTGCAGGAAATAGCGTGAAGGAAAAGCAAACGGTCATAATCAATATAGCAGGTCTGCCGAGTCCCCCAGGACGGGAGGAATGTTACAGAGGCGGCCAGCGAGGAAAAGCAGCAGCTCCTCCCGCAGCAGCACCGCGGCGGGCACCGGCCA
>NW_010254064.1:0-942 GCF_000690775.1 Eurypyga helias
GTGATTCTGCCAAGAGAATGTTCTGCAGACACGGCTCTTTAAACTTCAGGTCTGAAGTTAAACATGGTTTTGAAAAGTCATTGAAAAGACAGCACTCAGACCTGTTCCCACTGCGCTGAATGGGACAGAAGCTGACCAGTGCTGGCACCTCAAACTCATTCCTTTAGCACAAAAGTACCTACAGAGCATGTCCCTGCCAGCTGCAGACCAGGGCCCGCAGCATTAGCCTGTGATGGCGATAGCCCCTGCAAACTGTTAGTTCCCTGATTCTACCAATGTTTTGCCAGTGAATATCGGAAAATAAGATCATTGTGCAAGTGCAGGAGGGAGCAGAACAAGTGTGAGATTGAAGCGAAGGTACTCTGTAACCTCTGTGGACAGCGAGGTCTGTGCTGTCCACGTGGAAGCATGCCCAGTGCAAAACACTCCTCGGGCAGAGCAGGTATCCCCCCTGGTAACCGCTGTGGCAGCAGCTGAACACACCAGTCAGAGCTGCTCTCCACTGGGAATCATGGGCTTTGTATTATCGTAAAAATACTTGCACTGTTATGTTTACTACGTGAAATTCATCGCAGTTTTTCCTCCATCACAACAGAGCAGATGTAGGCAACCAAAGGAAGATGTGTTCCCTTTTCTCAGCCTTCCTCCCTCAAATCTGTGCCTGCTCTCGCTGCTCACACACACCCTTGTAGGTGCTGGCAGTTCTCCCTGCTGGTGTTCTCTCTTTCAGATGCGCTGCATTCATTGACCCCATCTGTTAAGTCATTTACAGTAAGATTAACGTAATTCATGGTCTGAACCGATACCAAGGCAGCCTTGATTGGAAGGAGTGTCTGGAGAAGCGGGCCTGGAGTACAGCCAGCGCGCAGGTGCGTGGCATACGTCACTTGTCCCAGAGTCCTCCAGGTGCCTTTGTAGTTCACAGCTGTTGTGGTTTAACCC
>NW_010254065.1:0-19847 GCF_000690775.1 Eurypyga helias
TTCTATGATTCTATGATTCTAGGACCATGCCAGGCCAAACCACATATTTAGCCCAGTACCTTACCAACAGCAAATGACAAGGCTGAGGAGTAGCAGCCTTTCCCAGAATACTCTCATAACATTCGGTGGTGATGGGATTTCCCGAGTGTTTTTCATAATACTTGGTGAATTCTTCCTGAAATTCACCCAATTGCTCTGCCTATAAGTTACCCTTTATCTTTGAGGTATGTTGTCCAGAGGTTTTCTGTTTCTGCTGCACATCATTCTTTGCTTGCTTTGAACACCAAAGTCTACCAGGATTATTTTTCAATCGTGTATGCCTTCCAGCACACACAACTAGGGGATGGTCTCCCTCAGAGCCCTGCTTCACAGATCTTGGAGCTGCAAAGGCTGCCTTGGACAAACTGGTTCCAGTATGGCTTGATATTGTTGGAGATTCACCTCTGTAGTCTTTTGTTGAGGTGAGGCACTCCTCACACACTTGAATCACTCCTACTAATTTTATTTCTGGTTAGATCTCTTAAAAGCCTATTTTAAAAAGTACAAAAGTAACCATCTCCCATAATCTTTAAGAATAAATGAGACAAGTCTCAGATCTCCAACATATCTAAAAAAATTCACATGACTAATACAAAGCTGAAACCTCAGAAGGCTGCAGTGTACGCGGTGCAAATATTCTTTTAAGGAAACCCACGTTCTTTTCACTCAGCAGTGGTAAGAGGAGATTGCACAGTCGGACCTGTTCAGGCCTAGAGCAAACGCAAAAGAAACAGACATCAGTGGAGCGTCCTTGGCTGCATGATGGGGCATCTTCAAAGAAGACAACCCCCCAGCTAGCACTGAGCTCTCACAAGCTAAGCAGATGGCAGCTCACAGTGCCAAGCAGTCCGTCTTCTTTCTTCCTGACTTTTTATCCCGTTCTTTTATACTTAGTGACAGCAGGACTGAAAGATTGTCAGGCTCTTTATAATGCAACCCTTGCCACACATGACGACAAAGACAGATGTGAAAAAAGAAAATCGGGTTTTAATGGAAGGATCTTGAAAATACTGATTATGCAAAGCTTTACAGGAGGCAGAAATCTTCCAAATTAAACAAGCTGCTCTGAAGATGGCTGGGTTAACCTGTAAGGTCAGATGGGAAAAGCAGTCGATTGGAGAAGGGCAGGGCATTCATGAAAGGACTTGGGAGATGTGGTACGCACACGTGTCCCATGCCAGTCCACACTGTAACGAACAGTGCGCTGCCAGGATATACTTTTTGTTCTGGGATACCAAAGAGGAAGGGTATTTGACGAGTTCCTGGAGAGCAAGAAGCTGACAGACAAATGGCAGGCCTCGAATCATGCCCCTGAGCCACATCCTTGAACCAACACGAAGAGCAAATAAACTACTGGGTGAGGGGCTTCAACAGCCCAGCCAAGCTCTGAGCCTGATGCACACCGATGAACCGACCCGCTGTGAAAAAAGGCTAGACCTGGAAGTTCGGGAGATCTCCGGCCCTGTGACCTTCTCAGAGGGAGCTAAGATTATGCCCATTGCACATATATCCTTCGATGCAGCCAATTACAAGTGGGAAGCTTGAAGACGATGAAAAATACCTCTGACTAATGTCATTCTGCAAAAGAGGCCATGTTTGTGCAGAAATGTGTGTCCGCTTCCCTGACCTGTAGCTTCAGGAATGAATTTTTAAGAGTTGTGATGTAGCAGTCTGGAAGGCTTTCTGAATCTACTTAATATTGTAACAGTAAAACCATCTGTGGATAAATGGTGATAAACATAATATCAGCAACCAGAGACGCAATAAAATGTCCAGATACTTGAGATACAAGAGGCCTTGTCAGGAGAGATGTGAAAGGTGAAACAGAGACAGTCTGGGATCTACCAAGAAATGTGTGTGCTGAGCATTAATTGGGGTCAACTGTTTACTAGATAAAGTAGAACTGCTATGCCTTTTCTTTGCCCTCCTTAACAGTCTTTGTGGCTGACAACCATTGCCAAGGCTACAGAAAATGGAAGAAAACCCTTTTTGAGTCTTGCAGCTGGCATTTGGGCCCAGAAAATCTTTAGGGTACAGAGAAGATAATGACGGAAAAGCCATTCTCCTTACATCCCCTATTACTGACATCACCCCTTTCTTACTAGCTAAATTCTAAATAATAGTCCAAAGATGTTCTCCTGAACAGCAGAGGAATCTGACTTCCCCCTCATGGTAAATCTTGAACACCTAAGTTACCTACGGACAAAGCTACTGCAGTGTCTTTCTTTCAGGACAGAGAGATCTATGATTACTTGGATGAAGCTGTTTACACTGTCAGGTCATTACCCCTGACCTGGTTATTTCGGAAGGCATTACCTTCAGTTCTTTGCCCCTGCAATTGCACAGCCGTGACAGCTCAGCATTTGGTAGCGTACTGCAAAACATAACCTGTGCTGGTAATCAGACTTCCGGAGAAAAAAAAAGGAGTGTTTCCTACAAAGTGGATGGAGTCCACTATGGAAACAGTGCATTGCAAATTAAGTCCCCCCCACAACAGCCTTGGGTATCCAGAAAAGGAATTATCATCACCTTGAAAGAGTGGATGAATTTACTGTGTTACTAGCATGCCAGATTAAAGACTCACGTTCATTCTTCTTTGACATTAACAAGTCACATCATTGGGAATTCAGTAAGTACTTGTGCCAGCACCCCAATTTTCACACTTGAGAACACTGTCTTTTTGAGATGTTTCTTGTGAAAAAGGTCTCTGAAGTGTTACAAGGCAAGAATGCTCGGAGAGCATCCAGGCCACTGCTTTTCAGATACATCGGTCAAAAGTCACCCGATTAAAATGCTCTCAGAAGGACAATTAGCGTGTCTTGGAAACTGATTCAACACCCCATGTTCTGATCCGCAGCACAGATATATCAGTCTTATAAAAACACTAAAATTATTTTTCTAAGCAAAGATGAAACACCCTTTTTGCCCTTATCTCTTTCTCAAAAAATGGAATGATTTCATAGGAACTTGTATCTCATCAATAAAAACTAAATTCAAATTAAAAAAAAAAAATCAGCCTGAACAAGCACAGACAACACAATCATGAGCAACATTATGAGCCACTGAAAAGAAAATTTTACAATGGCATGTGGCAAATTAGAAATACTACAGTGGTATTAATCTCAAACATAAAGCTTGAGAGGTTTATTGCAATTATTTCTAGAACTCAAACTTTAAAAGGTATTTTATTGACAAATACAGAAAGAACTTCTTGAGCTTTCATAGGTTATGTCTAGCAGCAGACACAGCCTGCTTTTTGATGTTCAGTTTGATACATCCAAGTACCACATTACTGGCTGAGATTTTCACACGGAGACTGATTCCCTGCCACAGCAAAAGAAAAATAACGGGAATGAAGAAAACGAACAGGAACTAGAAATACGAGGGAGGGATTAAAAAGGAAATAAATAGTGAGACGTGCAAGACGTTATAGTTTGTCTTTTATTTATAAATCCCTTGGGGAGTCTTTTTACATATTTGTACCACTATCAAGTAAGAAACATTTACTTGCTATGACTAACAATAAACATGTCCTGGCACCATTAAAGTATAAGCAAATTATGCATTACCTTGTAACTGATTCCCAGTTTCCTTTTTTTCCTGTTGTTCCATCAGTAAGGAGATCTTCATTCATTTTATCAGGCTTTTTCTGTACCTAGTGATTAAAATAAATATATTTGTGGTAAATTGATTCTACAGTTCAACTGAATCACAGAACTTCCATATTCTAGTTATAAGCTTAATGCATACCACCTTTCACATAGAATAATTTTCCTATTTTGACCCAAAGGGCACCCCTTTTACCCTTTTTCTGTGGTTTAAAGGCACGCTCGTCACCCTCCAGGGTTACACATCTTCTCTGGGTTCAGGAAAGTTTCACTTACAGGACTGGGGAAAAGACTCACATATCTGGTTTCAAAAATTCCTTTTGCACTTGTGTTTACAATGTCTACAATTAGGATGCAATACCAAGGACACCTACATAAAATGTTATTTATTAGTGGAAAACATATAATAATATGAGGTCCTTTCTCCTTAATATAATTCGTGTTTCATTATCTCTTTTGAATGAATGAAAGCAATGTGATTTTCTTTACCCAAATTCGGTAGCTTAGGGTGGAATTCAATATACCTTATAAACTCTGGTATCTGGACTTGATATATAACCCCTCTCCAGGCACAGGAGAGAACTGGAGGTGATCACCCCCTTGGTTTAAATACATATATGTGAGCTGGGACAAGCAGTCCTTTGGCCTGTCCTTCTCATTTAACTATACAGAGGTGGAGTTTAAGCACCCAGACTACACTCTTAGAGCACCTTAAGCTAGATGAGATAAATCCTATCTATATTACACACACGGATGTATTCTTTTAACAGCTGTTTAACAACCTCCAGTGCAATTAGTATAACCTGATTGGATCAAATTAATTTGCACACCCTTCTCTAATTATGCAAAATCT
The DNA here is from genome assembly GCF_000690775.1 of Eurypyga helias. Taxonomy (NCBI): domain Eukaryota; kingdom Metazoa; phylum Chordata; class Aves; order Eurypygiformes; family Eurypygidae; genus Eurypyga; species Eurypyga helias. Next base: position 4,501 of record NW_010254065.1, read on the forward strand.
AAATCATGTATTTCAGTATACACCTTGCAATTAACTATAGCCTGAGACATGTAAGCATTAGTCATATTTCATATAAGGAAATACTGCAGGGAAAAAAGGTATCTTTACATACTTGGACTTTGATAATTTTGCTTCTGAAATTGTTTAATACCACGATGACATCTGTCAGGTCGGCTACAGAATCTGTTCCTTCATGGCTGTGGGGAGAAAAAAAACCCCATGCAAATGTTCATTAAAACATGCGTTATCACTTGTGTTTAATTAGAGTATAAGTTTTAGGATTGCTGATATTTATAGAAACAAAATTTCTTCACTTGCACCTAATTATAAATCTTAATTTCAGAAACTCTGAGTTTTTATTCTGCACTAGACATTGTCCACAGTGGTAGCCCTCACTTTTTAATTTTGGATTTTCACAGAAATTTTATTAACTAACGACAAAATGCAGCAACCTAAGGCTGAATATGTTATAATGTATTGTACAGGTATATGTTACATACAAATATTAACCTACATTTTATGTTTCAAATGTGGTAAACATCTTGGAAATTGCTGTGTGATGGTACTAAATGTGCTTTTAAAATAAATCTGCTTTAAGAAGTCTAGTGAAAGCTCCACTACACTGCTGAGAAAGTAAAAATTGGCTTTCAGCTGGTTGGCTTTGGTAACTATAACCCTAAAGACTTGGCTGTGCAAGGCACCACAAGGAGTATTTGCCGCTGCCCAACATCAGTTTTGAAGCCATTCAGGCATCTCAAAACTGTACTGCAGTCCAGTGAGTAACAAGTGTGAAAAATGTTGCTGTCATACAGTGTAATAACATAATTCTCAAATTTTACAGCTTTTATACCAAAACAGCCAATACATTTTTCCTTCAATCCTTTCTGTCTTTTCACACCATTACGTGGTTTCTTCTTACTAAGGCTACACATGACAAAAACTGGTTTAGGAAAGTAACCTGCTAGCCCTGAGGCTTGATTTTTTTTTTCCCCCCTAGAAAACAGAAATATTTAAATCTTCTTTCAACCCTTTTCATGCTACTTATCTAAAAATGACAGCATTTTATACAGTTATTTGAATTTTCTATTTAATACATTTCTGTAAAAAGTGCCACTTTCACTAAGTTTCATAGAGATGGCTGATTCTTGCACAAAACAATGTTAAGGATTATCCTGACTTTTCTACTCTTGGATTTAGTTTCATTTTCACACTTGAAAAATATTGCATGTATGAACACTCAACCAAGAACGGTTTTTTGTCACAGGGATGTATAGTACTTCACATAAAAGGGCACAGATCTCCACTTTAAAGAAAGCGTGTCATTAAAAAGCTCTAGAGTAGTAAAAACCAGAGCCAAACACAAACTGCTGATAGCAGAAAGGGCAGCAGCAAGCAAAGCGTCCCCATTTTGCCCTCAGTTTTTATGGAATAAAAATTTTCTCTGTTATTCACTCAAGTTACCTCAAAACCTTTATGTTCTTAATTCTGTAGCTAGTTCTGCAGATCTCCTGATGAAGATGATTTTCAAAAGTCTTTAGAATGTTATGAAATCATTTGGTTTGGCTGTAAATTTGGTTTGGCTCCCTCTTTACTGAGTGCCAATTCAGTGTAATGAATTTCTGTCCCAGTCACAACATGACTTCTTTCCATGTACAGGGGTTTCTCCCAAGAGAGGGAAGTGTGGCACAACCAGCTGCCAGGATACAGAACTGGAGGGTGCTTCTATATCCCAAGGTGAAGGTGTAACCCCAGTGATTCTTAGCTGACTTAGATGACTAAGAAACACTCTGAATTAACTGAAGAAAAAAGCCTAGAGTTGAAATTAATATAATGGTCCTGTTAAAGAACAGATGCTGCCCATCAATAACACTGCAGTCAGAGGCACCCTCGGGGCTGAAAAAAAGGATGAGAGAGGAAATTCATGGCACTTCCTCTAGCTAATCAAGATGCTGCTGGAGAGCTAGCAATGCTCCAGTGGACGTATTGTTGGAATTACATTTTAAGTATGTTGGGAATACCAACATATTAATCAACAAACCCACGAGTGACATTTCTACAGAATCTGGTGCAAGCAATTGCATGATAATGATAACCATGCATGGAACTGACAGGGCAAGGGTCTGGTAGCTGCATAGAAAGAGACTTCGCTAGCATCAAGTCCTGCTGAGCAGCTTTGGCTTATTGTGCATTAACACACACAAATGCCTTCAAGAACGCATGAAGCAATCAAACAACAGCTTACCTTATTTCCTGTTAGTGTCTCTCTTACAAAGTTTAAATCATCATTTGCTTCTTGTTCTTTTTTTTCATTTATTTTTGCTCATTTTCCTTCAGTACTCTCAGATCTTCTCAAAATATTTTGCACTTCAGATTAATGTATATGTATGTTTCCAAAAAAATGGATTAATACTTACGAAAAAACCTGATAAATCTCTTCAGATCTTCCTTTACGCAATCGCAGCATCCAAGCACCTGGATTTGCTTTCAGCTGAAAATACCCCTGTGAAAAACAGAAAAGACAGGCACTTCTGTCAGCATTTCGGAATCAACCATGTACACATACAAAACCCAATTATCCAACATTTGGTACTGCAGCCAAGATCAGTAGCCATCACCTACTCTCAAACTAGCCCTGCAGTGATGCAGCCACTGTCACCTTTCCTGTATGTCCATATTAAATTCTTTCAGTGTTCCATATGTTCCTAGCTGAACTGGAGTTACAAAATCTCCACCATAAGTAGCACGTGAGCAATAAAGAAATAAATTATTAAACTGGTCCTAAACTGAAAAGCTTCTTTGAAACTTAAACTTTTTGTCTGGAACAACTTTCCAAGTCAACACAGCTCCTTCCCAATTTTGGAACACTGCATACAGTCAACACTGTGTGAAAGCCAGACGAAGCAGGCATCGCAAGGTGAAGAACCATTAAAAGTTTCATCATGTTGAACATCATCTACTGTTGAGAACGTACTCAGTATTTGTGTAAAATCAAAGATTCATGGTTTATTAAGCATTTTATTCCTTGTGATACAGTACTTGGAGAGAATAGAGAATAGCAGATACATAACAGATCTTATTCATCAAAATCCTTCCCTACCAAATTACCTTAGCCAATAGAAAATAAATCTTTCACTTCAGGTATCACAAGATCTTCTGCACTACAGAGTGCTAAATTGAAAAACAATTACTTTGGATAACCAGCAGAATTCTCACGGATAAATCTGTCCCACAGAGGCTTTAAGCACTTAACTGAAGCATCTAAACTAGGAGCCGTCTTTTGCCTGGACCATTGTGTAACAAAAATGCCTATTTTAATCAGAAAGTGATTCACACCTTACATTTGTCAGCAAAATCTCCATCTGAATATAACTACCTCCTACTATCTACTTAAGGCAATTAGGCTCCCAGTTTAGGCACTTCAGATAAGAGTCTAAAATTAGGCTACATCCAAATCTATATCGGATCAGAAGAGGAGCGGAGGAAAGCACAGCAAATTAGAGATGCACATCTTCCGTAGATGATCTCAACTCAAGGATGCTCCTGTCACTTTTAGCGTTACTAAGCTTGCAAGACAGAGAAATGGATTTAAAGGAACAATAAGCTGAGCGTGCAATTGTAATGATTATTTCTGTATTTAATACTTACCAGGTTGGCCATCACAATAGTATCAACCATGACAGGATTATTCTTTGTGCCCAGAGTGAACTGTAACCCTCGAGGAGGTTGTCCAGTTGTCACATCAAAGCAATGTCCTTCAAGCAATATATATTCTAGTTCATATTCTGCTATCACCGTCTCTTTCATCTGTGGAAGAAACATTTCACCAATAAATGATGTCATGTGGGAAAAGCGACACATTACAATGACAGACGTGTGGGTTTTACCTCAAATAAATTCAACTGTCATAAAAAAAGAGAAAGGTCCTTCCAGGAGGGACATCACTCAATTTCAAAATAGGTATCAAAGATAAAAGAGGTTGAATCACTCTCTGGAGGGACCTTCTCTCCACTGACTGTTGAGGAAGCTGAGGCATCTCAGTGTTGGTAAGGTAAACCCCAACCTTTATTTTCACAATACACCTTCCAAATACACAGCTTCGGTCGATCAAACACCCTCAGTATTTTGCATAAGCTTAGTGACTGAAAGAAATCTAGTGACTTTGAAGCTGAGGGATTAAAAATATAATTAAAAAATTTTGAACTAGAAAAAGGGTCAAATCTATTTTAATCTACATTTAATCAAACAGCCATAAATTCAGGTTTATTTGTAGGTTTCCCTAGGTTAATCCTACTGCTACCCAAAATATATTAAAAAAATTAAGAGAAATAAAAAGCTAACACACAGAATTTCTTAATTTAAACATTATAAAGAGAGTAAGCATTATAAAGCTCAAAATAGCAGATGAATTGTGTTTACTTGTACTCTGCATTCTGATTTTTTGTTTCATTGCTTTCCTTTTAAGACTTGCCTTTTTTCTTTTTTTTAGTAAGAGAATATGAAAAAAGATTATGAAAATAAATGCTGACTAAATAATAAATTAACACAGAAAATGTTTCAGGAAAACAGACACAAAACCCCTCACAATATTTCAATTTCCCTCCTGAGGCAGAAGGCCTAACCCAAGTTTTATGTTTACAAACTATAACTTACATCCTGTAAATGAATGTTATCGAGATCACAGGAACTGTTTACTGCTTCAACCAACCAGCTCTCAGGAGTGATCATGTTTAGAGTCAAAAGGGGTGATTCTGGCAATTCTAGGAATTTTGCCACAGGTTCAGAAGGAAGGTGCTTATTGATCCCATAAGTTAATTCTGGCTCCAGAACAAAACGATAAAAGCTGTTGAAAAAGAAGTGTTCAAATAAATATATTTACTAAAGCATGAAGTTTCAAACAGGAATTTCTTCTAAAACAGTTTAAAATACAGCGAGTATTTCTAAAATTAATGATGTTTGGAGGCACAGTAGCTCCCTCTTCTTTTGGAATACCATCAGACAGTATCTATCTACAGCATCTCAAATGGGCTGTTAGATGAACACAGATCCTTCCCATTAACATTCTAAATGCCTGGGAAGGTGAATACGTAAAAGGTGTGTGCATCTAAACCCCGTGACTGCCAACTGCCTTAAATTCTCAGAGTCTGTATCACTAAATTAAGCAGAAGGGCTAATCTCTGCAGGAAGAAGAGAGTCTTTGGGAACAGCTCCTGACATTTGCAACAGCAAAGAGAGCAGAGGAAAGGAGGGGTCTCTCTCTTCCACTCCAGCTCTTACCCCATTTATTCCACAGGTCTAAGTTCCTTGCAACAACAAAAAAATTATTATTTCCTTCTTTCCTCTACTGATATTCAACCAAATTGGAACAGAGAAATAAGAGCACTGCAGATGAAGAGTGAAAGCAGCAAGCAATGAGTGCTTCATAGGCCGGGGGGGAAGGACATTTATTTACTATGAAAAGTAAAAAGATGAGAAAGTCCGTACCCAATAGCCGGAATACAGTTTTCCCACAAAGTACTTGGGCTAGCATATGGATGCATTTCATATGACACCATTGCTGCAAGAAAAATAGAACGGGTCCACAGGGGAGATGCTAGAACACCCCTTCCTCTCTCCCTGTGCTTACAGGGGGAGAATCAGGCACTGACGGCTGCAAAGTGCCTAGCTTTAAAAGTGATCCTGACCATGTTCACACAAGGTGCTCCGAAGACTGATGAGGAAGAGTCTTCCTTGCAGTGTAAGAGGTGTGAGTTCAAGTCCTCTGAAACTAACAGAAGAGAAACGAAGGCCATCTGTTTTGTGGGCAAGTGACCCACTCTCTAGTCTGCTGGTTAAAGGGCAGGCACTGCCACCAGCCCCTCTCGCAGTAAGATTACAGCTAAACTACCTGCCGAAGGGGTGGCAGTGCTTAAGCAGGGAAAGGGATCCTCTCAGGGGAATTCACTTCAGTGTAAACATCTATAACTGAATTAGTGAACCCTGGTCTTTACAGACAGTTAAAAGCAACTTTATTTTAAGGCAGGTACTTTCAGGGTATAATATTCTTAACGAATTACGACGAGATCTCAAATGCAGACCGTATTTTTGCTCAGATGAATGTAATTTTTAAGGGTACTTAATCTGTAAAATGCATTACACAGACAGCGGTCTGCAAGGAGTGACCAGGTTAGGCAGAAAATCTCCCTCTGCCAGTTTTCACAGGCATGAAAGCCTACACTGCTTGCTCCAAGGCTTGCTTATGAGAGGTGCGTTTGACGGACGAGGTCACTGCCCTGTGATCCCGTGCTTGACTCTTTAGAGCTAGAATTTTTCTCTAGACAAGTGCAAACTTCTTGGGTAACGTTCAGCTTCTATTCAAAGAAAATAACAAACACAACAAGAGAATCCAGAGACACAAGCCACTGTTTATTTTTTAAGGGACTATAAACGACTAAGGTTGTTTTTCCAAACCAAGTGAGATCATATACTTGTAAGAAAAGCTATAAACTACTTACCTCTTTAGTGGCACTTCTGACAGCTTAGACCTGCAGTTCAAAAACAACCTGAGTTTCACATTGACAATGTCCTTGAGTACCTACAGAAAAGAAGACCTCTGTAAAAAATGCTTCTTCATAATCATGGAATTTTGAAAACAAGCCAGTTATCCTTGCGACATCTTGTCATTTCTCAAACTTCAGTAGAAATCCAAAACATTTTAAAGTTCTAAATATATCTGTATATTAAGGGATGTTGTCAGATACTCCAAATAAAGATTTGACCTTTTCTGAAACTGCGTGATTTAGCACATGATATCCTTGATAGTCAAAATGTTAATGGTTTCCCCTAGTGATGCAGTTGTTTTAAAGAGCAGCTATCCCCATTTTCCAATGCTTGTGTACATTGTTATCACCTTTCTTATATAGTGTTTTCTAGATGTTAAAGCACTTGAAAGTCTGTAACTACAACACATGCCTTTTATTCAATAACCAATCTTAAAACGACTTTCACTCTTAAAATAGTTATATACAGTAAATTGTTGAATACAGCAAAGCTGAGAGAATTATTTTAAGACTTAATTACTTAATAATCTTCAATGTCAGCAATGTATTAAGGTTGTGCCAAACTACGCAATCAACTTCAAAACATACCAGTAAGTTAAAATATTTCTAGTTCTTACTCAGTTTCTTCGTCTGTTCATTTCTAAAATACTAGTTTTCTGGATGCTCTTACATAGGAACCATAATATTAGGATAGTATTCTTTTTCTTATTTCTGTGAGCAATCTATTTTGTTTAAAGTTAACAAAGTTATTAATTTATTTAAAGCACTCTTAAAAACCTCTACTAAGTTATCTTAATTTCTGTAGTTTCTGATCCAAAGTGCTTATTTCAAAGCATAAAGCAGCTGTGCTACCTTTATGCATATTATTAGAAGAGCAAATAAGATATTAAAGCTAAGTTAAAATACTGATACCACTAAGGCTAAAACCTAAAATTACCGCAACAGCAAGTAAATTGAGAACAAAACAAGACAATGGTCATCCTTAAATCTCTCTTTCATTATAACCATTTTTTTCCTTCCTCAGTTCAGCCCATGTCTACATACATTCTTTACTATAGTTTACAACTGCACTGAGTCCTAGGGACCTGTCCTGCACCTATTTTCCCATTCACATCCTTTGTGTCACCTGAACACCATCACTGAAAAACTACTGAGCAAAAAAATAAAGACTAGGGAATGGCATAAGGGTGAGAAAAAGTGAAGAAGCAGGAAACAAGAACCCAACAGCACTAGAAGCATAAGAAGGGAAAATATTATACAATGTGCACTAAAGACCACCAAAATCAAAACAGAGGTAAAAGTGACTCAAGAACCTATCTATCATTCAGAATAAAAAGCATTTGTAACCGGTGCTAGCTGGAGGGGTCTAAATCTGCTAAAATTTGGACAGGCTGGATTGATGGGCAGAGGCCAACTGTGTGAGGTTGTACAAAGCCAAGTGCCGGGTCCTGCATTTGGGTCACAACCACCCCTGCAATGCTACAGGTTTGGGGACGAGTGGCTGGAAAGCTGCACGGAGGACAAGGACCTGGGGGTGTTGGTTGACAGTTGGCTGAATATGAGCCAGCAGTGTGCCCAGGTGGCCAAGAAGGCCAATGGCATCCTGGCCTGTATCAGGAACAGTGTGGCCAGCAGGACCAGAGCAGGGATTGTCCCCCTGTACTGGGCACTTGTGAGGCTGCATATCGAATCCTGTGTTCAGTGTTGGGCCCCTCACTGCAAGCAAGACATTGAGGGGCTGGAGCGAGTGCCCCTGTACTGGGCACTTGTGAGGCTGCACCTCCAATCCTGTGTTCAGTTTTGGGCCCCTCACTGCAAGAAGGACACTGAGGTGCTGGAGAGAAATGGAGGCTCAGAGGAGACCTTACCGCTCTCTACAACCACCCAGAAGGAGGTTGCAGAGAGGTGGGGGTTGGTCTCTTCTCCTAAGTGACAAGCAACAGGACAAGAGTAAATGGGGCCTCAAGTTGTGCCAGGGGAGGTTAAGACTGGATATGAGGAAATATTTCTTCACTGAAAGGGTTGTCAGACACTGGAACTGGCTGTCTAGGGAAGTTGTTGAGTCACCATCCCTGGAGGTATTTAAGAGACATCTGGACAAGGTACTTAGGGACACAGTTTAGTGGTGGTATTAGCAGTGTTAGATTAATGGTTGGACTTGATGATCTTACTGGTCTTTTCCAACCTAAAAGATTCTATGAAAATCATGCCCAGAATTTTCAACATTAAAGAAAACAACTTTGCAACTAAAGATGTTGCATCCAAAATGATGTAAACCTCGACTGAACTTTATCTTCAAACAAGACAAAAACCCCATCCCAATAATAAAAATGATCCTTCAGCAATTTGCATTGATAAGTTGTTGTGTGTAGAATGAAATGTTCTTGAAAAAGACTGAGGTATCATCCTAATTCATCAGCTGGCCATGAAATTTAGTATAGTATCATAGCCAAAAGAATAATGCCATTCTTCAATAATTTTTCAAAGGAACTTAAACAGAAAAAGACAACTAGGATAAGAAGGCATTTTCTCGGTGTTTTCCAACAACGCTACTTCTCGAATACTGAATTAGGTTGTATTATTTAGGCCTTACGAGGACACCAAAAGCCAGGGCATTCAAGCCAACACAAAAATGGTTAAAAGACTGGAAAGCCTATTTTATAGCAGGCTATTTGAAGAGTTCAGTCTGTCTGCTTTAATAAAAAATTCCAATGAAGAGCATGGAAATTGAGTTCAAGGAGTATTTCATACTAGAAAAAATGGATTAATTATTTCAGTTTAGTAGGCTTAAAAATTAAGGCATATGCTGTCACTTTGCAAAATGTTTACTCTAAGATACCACAACCCATTTGAAAAGCATTAACTCATTAAACCACGATTATTCAACCATTCACTTGGAACCGTTTGTGAACATCACTATAATACAAAGCATCTACGTTGAAAAAAACCCTTACAATAGACTCTTCAATAGAACTGGCAAAATGATGGGAAGATGAATGCTTACAGCATGGAGCTAAATAAAACCCTGCAATTCCAAGTCTGAGTTTAAGTCAGGTTAATGAGCCACTGGAAAAGCTCAGTAGGAGCTGCGATCTGTACTCAACCACTTGATAATATTTAAATTAGGATTACATTAAAGAAATTATTTCTACTTCAGCTGCTAATTGATAAAAATAAGTCTTACGACCCACGTTATATAGCAAGTTAAACTATATTATCAAAAGGGCCTTCTTCAGAGACTCCGATCACTTTATGGATGGAATAAGATTTTCTCCCTGAAGACAGAATGAACAAAGGAAAAAAAAAAGATAATAAGAAAAAAGAAAAAGTTTGGTTTTTGTCTCCACCTTTTTGAGTTCTTCAACAGTTACTGGAACAAGAGAAAAAAGTTACAGGACCCTAAGAGTTACATAACCCTGAAGTAAAGAATTACAGAATCACAGAAGGGTTTGGGTTGGAAAGGACCTTAAAGAGGATTCAGTTCCACCCCCCCTGCCATGGGCAGGGACACCTTCCACTAGACCAGGTTGCTCAAAGCCTCATCCAGCCTGGCCTTGAACACTTCCAGGGATGGGGCATCCACAGCTTCTCTGGGCAACCTGTTCCAGTGCCTCACCACCCTCTTCGGGAAGAAGTTGGGCTAGGTGTTATATGATATGCTTCTTTAGTGGCATCATGTATAACATTTTGTTCAGCTGGTTTTAGTGAACGAAGAGGGGAAAAAAAAAATAAATCCCAACCAAACAAAAACCCAAGCTCCTCAATTTTGTCCTCATTTTTAGAAGGAATTTCTGCTTTTTTCACATCACCTTAGGGACTACCTTCATAACTTTAAAACCAGTTAGCTGTTCCATGTATTCTTCTGAAAACTCATGTGGTCCAACCCTGGTCAAGTCATGGCTGGTATTTAAAGATCTGCTGTAGGCAGTGACTGCTGTCTTGTCTGCAAATATCCAATGCTGAAGTTTATCACAAAACTTTTTGAAAAAGGCAAAACATAGGTTGTATGGAAAGTTCTACCTATGGAGAGGATATAGAGCAGTTCTTACAAGACAATCCAGTATATATTTTACAGACAAATCAAAGTGCCTTGGTTCTGCTTTCATACGTGCTCTGACTTGTACCTTGCTTCTGTCCTTAAATGGCCACTTTCTCATTGCAGACCTCATTGCAGCTTTCCAGTATCTGAAGGGGGCCTACAAGGGTGCTGGGAGAGGACTTTTTACAAGAGCCTGTAGTGATAGGACAAGGGGTAATGGGTATAAATTGAAATCAGGGAGGTTTAGATTAGATGTCAGGAAGAAATTCTTCACAGAGAGGGTGGTGAGGCACTGGAACAGGTTGCCCAGAGATGTTGTGGATGCTCCATCCCTGGACATCTTCAAGGCCAGGCTGGATGAGGCTTTGAGTAACCTGGTCTAGTGGAAGGTGTCCCTGCCCATGGCAGGGGGGTTGGAACTAGATGGTCTTTAAGGTCCCTTCCAATCCAAACCATTCTGTGATTCTATGACTACGCGGTAAAGTTAAGACTAGTTTACCTATAGCTGCTAACTCCTCAATTACATTTAATATGAGTAACTTTTTGTTTCTATTTTAAAAAATGACCAAAATATTTATTTGAAGTGACTATTAACTGACACAACATAACATAGTATCATTCTTTCACCAGGGGAAAAAAAAAATCATAATGAGGACATATTCAGCATGGACTGGGGCAAGAATCACGTGCTTTGTTGTGGCAGTTACTACACAAATTCTGTACCATGAATAGCTACCATGCCAATATACTGGGCACCGATCCAACTGTGTTATTCAAAAAAAAAAGATCCTTTAAATATAAACATATCTCAGTGCTTAACATTTATAGCATTTAAGTCACCTCTACGTAGCAAGATAATCAGAAAGGCATCCATTTAGGAACTTTCAGTTTGAGGCTTGCTGTATATGTATGAATGTTTTGGCTCGATGCAAGGATAATTAGAGATCATAATTATTTTTTTCCCCAGGTTATTTATAATAATTTCTTTCATTAAAAAAAATTTCTAAAAATTTGCATCTACAATAAAATATTGCTGATTTGTTTAGTTTAAACAGCATTCCATTATCTTCTCCTAACGGTTGTTTTCTGGAATAAGACTATAGGTCCTCTGAATCAAGTAGAATCTGTGATGGCTGAACAGCCTGGTACACCATGGGAGTCACTTGCCTAGGCCTGTTGTGCTAGGAGGCTTCCGATCTGAGCTGCAAGGTCCTCAGTGCAACTTAACGTAACATGAAATTCTGGCTGAATGGAGAGAGCTTCCAGTCAATGCCAAAATGAAAATATTTTCACTTGGTAATATCAAGCTTTCATTTTAACTGAAAATGGTGAAATAAAAGATCTGTTTCTAGAGAAAAGCTAGTATTTCAGAGTCTTGAAATATCAGAATTTTAATGAATTTAAAAAATGTTGTGCTTTGCTTCACTAATACGTATGAAGAGTGAGCGAATGCTTCAACATTTGATGCAAAAGGCATAAAAGGGTATGAAAATGGGAGGGGAAAAAGCAATGTAAGAATTTATGAAACTTTCATAATTACTGCAGAGAAAAAGATAAAACAGGATGCAGCGAAAATCAAGTTACAGGCTTCAGAATTGTAACAGACCATAAAGAGAAGACAAAAATTTACATTTTAATGGGAAACTATAAAGGAACCTGAGGTAGAGTGATATTCTGCAGCTAGTGAAAAAAGAAAATCACTTTAGGAGCTATGTTTTTAGGACAGTTTCTCTTTAGATGATCAATAGCTACACACAATGGAAGACTTCTAGATACACTTGGTAGCATTAATCAGCTGGGAAATACCCCTCCAAGAACTGAAAGGTTTATAGTCCAATCTTCTTATGATGACATTACAAGTCAGATTTAGACCACCTCATTTAGGTACCTTGGAAAACTAAGGTGATTTGGTTTAATGGGAAGAAGTATACGCCTCTTAAGATTTTGAGATAGGAGATCCTTTCGCTCTATATTATACAGACAATCTCTTCCTTTTCTTCTACTGACCATAAAGTGCATTTCATTTATGGACTCACTTTTAAGAAGACTGGTTCATGGGGCATCTGAATTTTAATTGCAAATAAGGTACTTAGAGTGATAAATTACATCATCCACAACTTTTTAATATGAATTTAAATAACCAAATTTATTTTTTTGAAAATACCTAGATTTTATTTATCCCTTCACTACACTATACATGGAAATCAGAAAAAGTTTAATAAAAATTAAACTACAAATATGCAAATTAAAAGAAGTTACTGCCATCTTACAATCAATAAATGAGCCATCTTCTGTGCTTCTCTTGTCAATGGATCCACAATTGCAATAACATCATAGAATGGTTCATTCTGCTGGGGATTTACTTTTACCACGCTGTTAAAAAAAAAAAAAGTGACATGAAAATTCTAAACTGAATTTGTGGATATAACAAACATTTTTAGGCACAAATCTGTGGTATCAGAGGCACTTTATACTGCTCCTGGAGACATTTCCCCCATTTCAAGTAATCATTATTGCTCCTTGTGATATTGCTAGGAAAGCTAAATGCAAACAGAACAAAATTTAGCATTAATCTGTATGGTTTCATACAAGTTATTGATTAACTGCATGCCCCATAATAAAATTAATAAAAGGAAAATACACAGCAAAATTTTAAAAACGGCCTTTCTGTCACTGGTATACAATTTCCTTCACCGACACCTAGAATCATCCGATATGACAAGTGCTGGCAATGACACGATAAAAAAAAAAAGTGAGAAAAACGGCAACTGGGAAGTGTGAAACTTCATAGGATGGATTAGCTTTATGCATTCCAGACATAATTTAGTTTAATAAACTTGTGTAGACGAAGTGAAGGAGACCCTAATACTTTAATTCTAGATCTACAGGAAGGCAATGTTAGCAAACCTCACTTCAAACAAAAATCACGTGCTGTAAATACACAAAATGGATTATCTGAACGTGTTTTCCACAAAAAAAAAAAATACCCAGAAATACGAGTACTGTTAGTGAGTCAAGTTCCATCCAGTATGGTAGTAGCATAGTACTAACTGTTATTAGTGTAACTTTAGCCACTTAAAAAAGTGCCACTGATTTCACTCCTTGTATTTTCAACAACAGGGCCAGCCCATTGGCAGAGTATGTTAAAGCACCTTTTCCAATAAAAACATGGAAGGATTTGGAAAAAAACATAAGAAAAAAAATTATTTTGATTATGGTTCTTGGGTTCTCATATGTCCTTTTAAAAATTGTACCTGTCCGCTCCAGAAAGCCTGCCCCAGCTCAGCTTAAATTAGAAAGAGCTACCATTAGTATCCCACTGCAAAGAGGACAGGATTCACAAATGCACATCTTGGTAATTTAAGTCTCATTCATTAACAGTGCAACAAAAGATGATGCTTAGGGCATATTCACTTTCTAAATCTGGGATCAGAAACACACGGAACCAACTTACAAGGAAGTAGACTAATGACACTAACATGAGCTCGCTAAGTATTAATCTGTTAGTTGATCACAGTCTGCTCAGTTTTTCTTAAAGAAGTGGATGCCAGTGAGCCCTATTAATTTATATCCGAATGTAATTCAGTTGTATTAGCTGTATATTTAGCTGTGGTCAAGAATGAGTTTTCCACATTAATGAAAATTAGTGGGGGCTTCTTTTAGCTCTAATCTGTGAAACTACTTCTAACATTTTCGTAAACGGTATGGACCCCAGGTTTTCTGACTCCAGATCACCACTTCGATTGACATCAGTTGTAATCACTCCTTTTTCAGCAAAGGATAAAGGCTAGGTAGGTATTAGGTATTACTAATTAATTTCTTAGGAAAGAGGTAAAGATGCATTATGCTAGGGCAGATTAAAAGGCTGTTCATGAAACCATAGAATCAATAACTCCTTTTAATGAACTGAAATGCTCACTCAAGTTTCCAAAGACCTTATGTAGCTGTCAGTACATTCTAATTTTAATATGAAAGTACTGTAAGTGCATTATCACGACAGACAGAACTTACCTGTGCTGTTCTTTGAGGAATTCAGCATCTTGCCTCATCTCTGTTTTAGGCAAAGATGACAGTAGGGCGTCTATTTTCATAATCAAATCACTGCCACTATATTATATAAGGAACAATTAATTAGTTTTTCATCAGAAAAGGAGTAAAACATTCACATTTTAATGTATGTCTGCATAAGAGATATTTAAAAACCCTACATCCCAAATATGGATTCTTTAAACTGATTAACACCTAGAGATTCATAGCTTTGAGTAAAAATTTTAGCATGACAATGCCCAAGAACCACTACTGCCCTAGAGCTTGTGGACTGCACTCTTCTTAATTTTAAGTGATGCAGAATTAGCGTAATTACCATTCAGCCTGCTGCCATTTACAGCTCTTTATTCCTTTTTTTTCCCCTTTGTGATAATATCTAGGAAGAGACATAAACACGTTTCAAGTATACTTGGCCACATCTTTTAATCCTTTTGGTATTTCTTACTGGAATTTCCATAGAAACCTTATTTCAATATCACTAAGTCTTAATATTTGATCAAATATGTTTTCCCCTCACTACCTATCTCCTTGATAGTTCTACCTGTTCTTGAGTTTGTTTTTGTATTAGGTATTCTTTCAGATGTGCCAGTCCTTCCAGATAAAGAAATGATACTCGGACACAAGAAGTCAACAGATATTGCCAAAATAATATATTTTTGCTCTTTATTTGAACACAAACTGGATCCTTAGATTAATAGCTGGCTAGAACTCATAGAATGGTTTGG
>NW_010254066.1:0-272 GCF_000690775.1 Eurypyga helias
GGGGCAGCGCGTGGGGGTGGGCGTGGGGCTGGCGCTGCCCAAACCACAGCAAAGGAGGTTTAAACGCAAACCTGCAGCCACCCGGAATTCCCGGGAGCGGGACTCCCCCCGGACCTGCACCGCATCCCCACCGTCCCGGCAGCCCCCTGGCCGGGCAGCGACCCCCCGGAGGGGCTGGGCACCGCAGCAGAGCTGCTCGGCGAGAGGGGGAGCTGCCGATTGAGTCTTTTATTGACCACTGCGCACAACCACCTAAATGCGCCCGTAACAGC
>NW_010254066.1:357-648 GCF_000690775.1 Eurypyga helias
CCCACTGTCTTCCCACGTCGGAATTTCACACGTACCGTTCCACGACAAACCAAGCAATCGCCCTACCCATGACCGGTAGCGCTTCCTCCATTTACACGGGGGTCACCCTTCGCACACGGCCACCGAAGCTGCATGAGAATCATGGAAGACGACCTATTTACAAGCGGTTTCCTCCAGCCCTGCTCCTCCTCCCGCATCCGACCCCTTGGCCGTCGCCCCCGCTGACCCCGGGTACGGCCCGGAGCACAGCGAGGACGGGCCCTCGTGACCCGACTTCATTCATCCAACCCT